>NC_084752.1:15554335-15854335 GCF_033978785.1 Entelurus aequoreus | reverse complement strand
CTCTATGTGCATTTATTTTGGCAATGTTGTAGTGTATTGTTAGACACCCTTGGAAATGTATTTGTTCTACAGTGTAATTATGCATTTGGACCATTATTACTCCAGCATGTAAATGTCAAATTTTGTTAGGATATGCCACTGCGTAGAAAAACAAATACACACCGACTACAGTACTGAGATACTGATCCATCGCTATAAGCCACAATTAAAACAAGCCGATCTATAGTAATCTGTTATATATCACGCGTTTTTTATTTTTTTCCCATTAGATGTGTGAGTGCAGCTTGTCAGGGCGTGGTCGGTCCCGAGGTTGTGCGCAACAAGAGAAGAAGTGACATGGCTGTGTTTTAGCTGGCAGTGAGCAAGCAGAAAAAGAAGCTACAAGTGGCTCATCATACTACAACAGCCTTTTTTTTTTATCCAGTCATGGCCAAAGTGACAAAGAGAGAGGTAATATTTTCAACACATTTCTTCTATAGTTTGCTGCTGCAGTGTTTGGTCTTCAGGCTTATAGTGTTATGGACATGGACATTTAAGTGTCATCATGAAGTGTGAAAATTTGACAGACATGGATAGCTACACACATCAACTTTTCTCTTTTTTTGTTGTTGCGGAATTTACTATACATCCTCCTGCGCGACAAAATTGCTCAAACTTCTCATTCTCATCGTCATTGCATTAGCAGCAGTAGCCTATTAATATTAATGTTGCGTTATGATGATGTTGTGCATGGTCGGTGGTAGACATTCATTCAGAAATCGCAAGCTACATATAACCATGCAAAATAAGCCCGATTAGTATATTTGCTCATCTGAATAGCTATTATTATTATTATTATTATTGGGATTCAGGAAGTTAAAAAGGTCCTAGTCTGGGATGCTTACATGCGAACTGATGCACCAACATGGATTTTGGCGTTTGTGTGCTTCCTTACTGAACTTTCGGTATTTGATCAAATCAAGTGAATATTTGTTCTAACATATGCATAGTGATTGCACACATGCCTTTCCTGGAATTGCAGTGCTTATGATCTACTGTGTGTATGAATATGACGTTAGTTAACGGTGTACTTGAAAAGACCCCGGTTCTAACATGTGCTACCTAAGTGCTTTATTCATCGATGTGTGAATGAAAGTGGAATAAATAAGGCGAATAGAGTGGAGTTACAATCCTTTGTTATTTCAAGGGTAAATAAAAGCTACTCTAGATGTTTTACTGTGCTCATATGTGGGAAATCCAACATATTATTATGAGAAACTATCAGGTGCCTGTGGTGATGTGAGTGTAAACACCCTGGTTTTGTTTTTGAGGGATGAAAACTTAATAGAAGAGGGGAGTTGCTTGGTCAAAACAGGCTAGATTTTCTGGTTGGTGGAGGTATCACTGGCATCTTGCTGCTTCTCCACCTTTTTGGTGGTGACCACCGTCTCCTCGTAGACCTGGTTGGTGGCCTTGGCTCCAGGCTTGCTCTGCGGCTGCCGGCTCTCGTCCTTGTCTTCCCTCTTGGAGCCCATGCCGGCGCCGCTGTAGATGCGGGACTGGTAGTTGTAGCTTTGCCCGCCGCCTGAACTAATGGACGGACTGGAATAGGACATTCCTGTCCCTATGCGGGTTTCCTCACCCTCCAGCAGCTTCCTGCAGGGAAAAATGAAGATGAGTGGTTTGGGAAGAATGTCTCTTATGTATATATCATCTTACCTATATGCTGCGATCTCAATATCAAGAGCCATCTTGACATTCAGCAGGTCTTGGTACTCCCTTAAATGACGAGCCATCTCACTCTTTGTAGCTCTCAGCTCATTCTCCAATTCTACCATGTTGTCCTATGAAAAATACAGTTTAGTTATAAATAAATGATAAATGGGTTGTACTTGTATAGCGCTTTTCTACCTTCAAGAGCATCTGTAGTTACCACTTCCCACAGTTATCTATTTAACCGCCAGGGGACAAAAGCTGGCTTTGTATCTTTTCAGTTAATTGTTGCTTTTCTTTTGTTTCTCCATTATACTATAGGATTTTCCTAAGAGGTTTTTTTCATGTTAAATCTTAAACTTTCAATGTCCAATTGTATCACGGGTGTACGATACACTGATCATAATTAGGCGATTCCCCATAGCCATACAGGACGTATACGTTCTTTATTTTCAAATGCATTTTGGATTCATATTTGTTCTTATCTCTGAATCAACTTTAGCTGTCAAAACGGTTAAACAGTCACACAAAAAAAAAGTTATGTTTTTGTTCAGGACTGAAGTTATTGGGAAATTTAAGCAAAACAAAGTAAAAAAAAAAAAAGAATCCAAATGTTTTTCATGTCCTTCACACACCTAATGACTTTTTTTTTGCTTTGAAGGCAATGAACATGTCCCCAGATGGTTAATAAGAATGATCTTATTTGCGAGCATACAACAAACATTCCTGACATGTTTTATTTAAATGGTATTATTCTATCGCATGGGTGGGGAACCTATGGCTCTCGAGCCCGATGAGGCTCTTTTGATGACTCTCAGATAAATCTTAGCTGACATTGCTTAACACGATAAATAATGAACAATTCCACTGGTAATCGCAGTGTTAAAAAATAACATTCAAAATATAAAACATTCGCACGCATTTTAATCCATCCATCCGTTTTCTACCGCACCTGTTCAAGAAGTCGCATTAATGGTAAGAAGTATAGGCAACACTTTAGTATGGGGAACATATTCACCATTAATTAGTTGCTTATTAACATGAAAATTAGTAATATATTGGCTCTTAATTAGTCATTATTAAGTACTTTTTAATGCCTTATTCTGCATGGCCTTATTATACACCTTATTATACAACACTTTAGTATTGGGAACGTATTCACCATTCCTAACCCTAACCAAATAACTCTAAATTAAGTCTTTGTTACTTAGAATATGTTCCCATAGTGTCCAAATAACTGTAAATTAAGTCTTTGTTACTTAGAATATGTTCCCCATACTAAAATGTTACCGAAGTATTTTATTTATTATTGCTTAGCTTCAGAATATTTATGTTATTAAAAAGAATAAGATACTTATCACACTCTAAAAATGTCGGTCTTACTTAAAAATGCACGCATTTAGTTGCATTCGGTGTTAAATGTGTTTACATGGCTCTCACGGAAATACATTTTAAAATATTTGGCTCTCATGGCTCTTTTAGCCAAAAAGGTTCCGGACCCCTGTTCTATGGTTTTGCCTCATGTGCAGCAATCCACTGATTTATGGACATAAAGACGTGGGCGTTGTCACTTGCAGATGCTGAGCTGAGATGTCCCAGGAGACATTCAGCACCATGGATAGCGTTCAGAGCTGACTATAGCACTACATTTTACCAATCATATCTATCTATCTATCTATATATATATATATATATATATATGTATTTAAATTTTTTTTGTATAATAACTAGAATGGTATTACCTGGTAGTTTCCAATTTCTCCATTGTGCCTCTCCTCCATCTCCCTGAGCTGCTTTTCCAGGGACTCATTAGTGCCTCTCAGGCTCTCTATCTCGATGGTTCTTGACTGCAGTTGCCTCCTGAACTCGCTCAGCTCCTCCCTGCTGGCGCGGATGGTGTCGTTGCTGCGGGTCGCCTGCTCGGACAGGTCATTGAACTTGGTCTTGTACCACTCCTCGGCGGACTGCAGGTTCTTGGACGACATGGACTCGTACTGGCTGCGGATCTCCTTGAGGGCGGAGGTCAGGTCCGGCTTGGAGACCTCCATCTCCACCGAGACCTGCGCGGCCTGGATCATTTCTGTCAGCTCGGCCACCTCCTCGTCGTGCACCTTCCTCAGGAAGTTGATTTCGTCCAGGAGGGATTCCACCTTCTTCTCCAGGTCCAGGCGCACCATGGTGGCGTCGTCCACGTCCTTCTTGAAGGCCTTGAGGGTCGCCTCCGCCTCCTCCCGGGCGCGGAACTCCTCCTCGTATTTGCCCCGGAGCTTCTGCAGATCGTCGTCGATGCTGTCCCGCTCGATGACGAGCTGGGACTTCTCCCCGTTGGCCTCGTCCAGCTGCGAGCGCAGTTCGCGGATCTCCTGCTGGTACAGCTCGGCCAGGCGCGACGGTTCCGCCTGCCGCTGACGCAGCGCCACCAGCTCGGTCTCCAGCACTTTGTTGTGCTGCTCCAAGTTGCGCACCTTCTCGATGAACATGGCGAAGCGGTCGTTGAGACCTTGCATTTGCTCCTTTTCGTTGGTGCGGATGATTTTGAACTCGTTGTTGAGGACGTTGCTTTGCGCCAGGTCGAAGGTCTCCACCGGCATGGAGGCGAAGGAGCGCCCGGACTTCCTGCCGTATGCGCCCGGCAAGCCTGCCACGTTGCTCCGGGACGCGGAGGAGGACCGGTAGCCCCCCCGCGACGACATGACCGTCCGCGATGGAGTGGACGCGTAGCGGGGGGACTCCCCGAAGATCCTTCGGTAGGAGGAAGAGGAGAAGACGTCCGATCCGTAACTCATCCTGGCAGCGATGGAGAAAGAACGGAGCGGTGGGCGCGTCTCCTTCTTATAAGAGGGGGCAGTCCGATTATTAATTAATACAGAGGAGTCCAAAGTGCAGCTCGGAGCCATTCTTGGTCCCCCAGCTTTGCGTAAAAACAATAATTATATGCTTTTCTACACCAACATTAATTTATTTATTAGTATTATTCAACTTATTGTGTGAATGCTTTATGGTTTTCTACACCAAAATGCATCTCTTTATTATTATTATTATTATTATTATTATTATTATTATTATTATTATTATTGTGTGAATGCTCCAAAGCATTCACACATATGTTTTTTTACACCAAAATTAATATATTTATTCTTCTTATTATTGTGTGAATGCTCCAAAGCATTCACTCCTATGGTTTTCTATACCAAAATTCATTTATGTATTATTATTATTGTGTGAATGCTCCAAAGCATTCACACATATGGTTTTCTATACCAAAATTCATTTATGTATTATTATTATTGTGTGAATGCTCCAAAGCATTCACACATATGGTTTTCTACACCAAAATTCATTTATTTATTATTATTATTGTGTGAATACTCCAAAGCATTCACACATATGGTTTTCTACACCAAAATTAATCTATTTATTATTGTGTGAATGCTCCAAAGCATTCACACATATGGTTTTCTACACCAAAATTCATTTATTTATTATTATTATTGTGTGATTGCTCCAAAGCATTCACACCTATGGTTTTCTACACCAAAATTCATTTATGTATTATTATTATTGTGTGAATGCTCCAAAGCATTCACACATATGGTTGTCTACACCAAAATGTATCTATTTATTATTGTGTGAATGCTCCAAAGCATTCACACATATGGTTTTCTACACCAAAATTCATCTATTTATTATTATTGAACTTATTATGTGAATGCTTTCTGGTTTTCCACACCAAAATGCATCTATTTATTCTTATTATTATTGTGTGAATGCTCCAAAGCATTCACACCTATAGTTTTCTACACCAAAATTAATCTATGTATCATTATTGTGTGAATGCTCCAAAGCATTCACACATATGATTTTCTACACCAAAATTCATCTATTTATTATTATTGAACTTATTATGTGAATGCTTTCTGGTTTTCCACACCAAAATGCATCTATTTATTATTATTATTATTGTGTGAATACTCCAAAGCATTCACACTTATGGTTTTCTACACCAAAATTCATCTATTTATTCTTCCTATTATTGCGTGAATGCTCCATCAACCATTCCAACATTCAAACGTTATCAGCGTTTAAACGATTTCAACATTTAAACCATTTCTACATTCATCCTACATTCCATTAGCATTTCAGTTCAGCGTCAGCTCTTCAACAACCAAACCATTTCAACATTCAATTTATTTTTACATTCATACTACATTCTTTCAGCATTTCAGTACAATTTCAGCATTGGAGCATTCACACGCAATTCCTTCAGGAATTGCCTCTTCTAGTTGTTAATGAGCTCACTTTTAATTTCAATAATTTATGTACAATACTGTCCATCTACATCAGTGGTTCTCAAACTTTTTTCACCAAGTGCCACCTCAGAAAACACTTAACTTTCTAAGTACCACCATAATGAGCAACAATAAAATACAGTAGTGTAGTAGGCCTAAGTATTAATTAAAAACAACACAGAGGTTTTATCCAACAAGTATATTTAATATTTTTGGCCACTGTAACATTACACACAGTTTGAACAGTAAAATGTATTTTTGAATATGGGAAAATAAAACACTGTACTTTGATTAAACAATTATTTGGCGAACCTCTAGATGGAGCTCACATGTCATGCATGGTGTACATGGTGTCAAACTAATTTTAGCTCAGGGGCCGCATGCATGGAGGAAAATCTGTGCACACGCGGGCCGGACAATTAAAATCATGGCATTAAAACTAAAAAATAAAGACAACTTACTAACTTTGGCCAAAAATAGAAGAAAAACGTTCTTAAAATATTACAATAAAAATATAGAAAAAAATACCGGCAGCGGTAAAGTTTAGATCTAGGAAGGAAAGAAGAAAGTGAATGAATGTTTATAATGCAGAGGACAGATTTCACCACACCCAGTGTGTGTGTGACAATCATTGGTACTTTAACTTTAACTTTAACACTATAAACATTTTCATAATTGCTGGCTAATAATTCCATTACTTTTACAGTAACATTTACAGTAATTGATTTCCCTATATCTTTACAGCAATTTGTTGTAACTGTAGTGCTGTGATTTTAATTAATAAGCAGGGGTGCCCAAACTTCTTGCCTCTAAGTGCCAAAGTGAAAATGTGCCATCGGCCCCCAGAACAGATGTTTTCCATGTACCAGCACCACCAGTGAGTAATTAAGCTTATACCACCAGTATAAATCTAACGTATCAGGTTCAATGGCTGGCAACTAGTTAGTCTGTAAACATTTTTTATAGCTTTTATGGTAAAAAAAAAACTAGCAGCTCAGTCACTAGATTTTTATTGTAAAATGCAGTGTTTTATTTCAAATTAAAAAATTGTACAATTGTTGTTTTTACGTTGAAATTCTGGTGATGGCAGCCGCATTTTTTTTATTTTTTTTTACCGTAAAATATATGGCCCTTTTTTTACAGTGCATTGCTGTGAATTGAAAAACGGTGCCATTGTTATTTTTAAGATAATATTTTGGTGGCTGAACTGACAGTTTTTACAGAAAAATCTTAAATGATAAATTGAACTGGAAAACTCATATAAAAATATACAACATAAAGTAGCAAGAAACACCTCAATAATGAATAAAGCAAAACATGTTCTAGACCAAAAATCACTTCATATTCTCTACTGCTCGCTAGTGTTACCACATCTGAGTTATTGTGCAGAAATATGGGGAAATAACTACAAATGTACACTTCATTCACTAATGGTGTTACAAAAAAGATCGATTACAATAATACATAATGTTGGATATAGAGAACATACCAACCCTTTATTTATTGAATCACAAATATTGAAATTCAACAGCTAAAATTATGTACAAATCCAACTATAACCTGCTACCCAAGAATGTACAACAATTCTTCTCAACAAAAGAGGAGAAATATAACCTTAGAGGAAAATCTCATTTAAAACATTTGTATGCACGTACAACACTTAAAACCTTTAGTATATCAGTATGTGGAATTAAATTATGGACTGGATTAAGCAAATAAATCCAACCAAGCACCAATATGATTCAGTTTAAGAGATTGTTCAAACTACAAGTGTTCACAAAGTACACAGAACAAGAATTATGAAACCTTTTTTTTTAGTTTGAGACAAAGATTATGTATGTATTTATTATTTATTTGTTCACTGTTCTGTTACAGAGAACAAGGAAATAGGACAAAATTGCTGGTATGAAAAAGGGTAGGATTAGATAAACTCAGCTTCTTCCTACTCCTTTTCGGACGTGCTGTAATGAAACAACTATTTGTGTGTGTGTGTGTGTGTGTGTGTGTGTGTGTGTGTGTGTGTGTGTGTGTGTGTGTGTGTGTGTGTGTGTGTGTGTGTGTGTGTGTGTGTGTGTGTGTGTGTGTGTGTGTGTGAGTGTGTGTGTGTGTGTGTGTGTGTGTGTGTGTGTGTGTGTGTGTGTGTGTGTGTGTGGGCCCAGCCTACAGGGTGTTGTGATGCGTCAAGTGCAGTAGTTAAAGGGAAGGTTGCATGTCTACTTCCCACATGCTTGCTAACCTCTTGCTTACAGACACTGCCGCTGGCTATCCCTTGTGGTGAACGGAGGACAAGCATTGTGCGTCAGTCTTCTCCTGCCAGTACACAGCCACTCCTTCACCAAGACTCCTGTCAGGCCTCCACGTGGCCAGACGCGGTAACTAGGGCCCCGCGGCCCAAGGCAAACGTGGCAGGGGATCTCTGAGCTGCAGTGGTCCCCAGAGGCGTGATGCACAAGCCCACTTTGTGGACACGCCCTGGCATCTCCCAATCACTGCCCTGCTGCCTTGTGGGTTAGTCTGGGAAGACAAAAGGCTAGGGGAGCACACCCTGAGAGAAAAGCAAGTGCTGGTAGGCGCACCATAGGCGGTCCTCCGACAGATCGGAGCTCCAGCTGCCTCCTGCAGCTGTGAGGATGTGCCGGTCGTCCTGGGTTTCCCTTGATACAGCTCCCCACAGCGAAGAAGTGACGTTGGAGTCCGTGCGTCTCCCTCGTCGTAAAAGACCTCAACGGCGGAGTTGGTGGATGATGGTTGCAGAGAAGCTCCGCGACGGTCACAAAGGCGGAAGAAGGCTGCAGCAAAGATGGGTCCCCAATTGTCTTGGTCTCCATGCCATTGGACCCTGGCCTTCTCTTTGCCAAGGACAGTGTGGTGGCTGTCTGTGCACCAGTCTCCCACTTTAAAAGATTCCACGCGCAGACCCACCAACAGGAGGACAATCATACTCGTTTCGATTGATCGCCGACGAATGAAACAACTGGAAATTTGTGCTGCGTTACATTGTATTGTATGCATGTTCAAAATAAACCGAAACTGAACTGAACTGAACTGAACATTTATTTTTGTCAGTGCACTACTATAAATTGAAAAACAGTACCACTGTTATTTTTACTGCAAAATTTTGGCAAATGAACTGTTACGTTCTTACCGTAAAATCTACAATACTTGTTGTCACGGTCTGATCTACTGACTTTTTTACAGTGTACACTAGAGATAAATGCTTTAAAATGTAATATCGGAAATTATCGGTATCGGTTTTTTTTTTTCGGTATCGGTTTTTGATTATTATTTTTTATTTATTTTTATTTTTTTTAATTAAATCAACATAAAAAACAAGATACACTTACAATTAGTGCACCAACCCAAAAAACCTCCCTCCCCCATTTACACTCATTCACACAAAAGGGTTGTTTCTTTCTGTTATTAATATTCTGGTTCCTACATTATATATCAATATATAACAATACAGTCTGCAAGGGATACAGTCCGTAAGCACACATGATTGTGCGTGCTGCTGGTCCACTAATAGTACTAACCTTTAACAGTTAATTTTACTAATTTTCATGAATTACTAGTTTCTATGTAACTGTTTTTATATTGTTTTACTTTCTTTTTTATTCAAGAAAATGTTTTTAATTTATTTATCTTATTTTATAATTTTTTTAAAAAGGACCTTATCTTCACCATACCTGGTTGTCCAAATTAGGCATAGTAATGTGTTAATTCCATGACTGTATATATCGGTATCGGTTGATATCGGTATCGGTAATTAAGAGTTGGACAATATCGGAATATCGGATATCGGCAAAAAGCCATTATCGGACATCCCTAGTGTACACCCATCGGTATACACTGTAAACATTTGTTTATATTTGTATACATTTTTAAAGTTACAAAGGACTTAAGGTTAGTATTATTTGCAGATGATACAACAGCATTTTGTCAACACAGAAGCTAATACAAATAATAACAGAAGAAATGAACAAATTAAAAAGATGGTTTGACAAAAAAAGACTATCTTTGAATCTCAGTAACACTAAACTAATGCTATTTGGTAACAGTAGAAGAGAAAGTCAAACACAAATACAAATAGACAGAGTAAATATGGAAAGGGTAAAAGAAAACACATTTTTGGGTGTAATAATAGATGATAAAATGAATTGGAAATCTCATGTAAAATAATATACAACAAAAAGTACTAAGAAACACGTCAATAATAAATAAAATCATGTTCTAGACCAAAAATCACTTCATATTCTTAACTGCTCACTAGTGTTACCATATCTGAGTTACTGTGTAGAAATATGGGGAAACAACTACAAATGTGCGCTTTATTCACTAACTGTGTTACAAAAAAGATCAATTAGAATAATACATAATGTTGGATATAGAGAAAATACAAGCCCTTTATTTATTAAATCACAATTATTGAAATTCAACAATTTGGTGCATTTGCAAATGATGTACAAAGCAAACTATAACCTGCTACCCAAGAATGTACAACAATTCTTCTCAACAAAAGAGGAGAAATAAAACCTTACAGGAAAATCTAATTTAAAACATTTGTATGCACGTACAACACTTAAAACCTTTAGTATGTCAGTATGTGGAATTATGTAAATAAATCCAACAAAGCACCAATATGATTCAGTTTAAAGACTGTTCAAACTACAAGTGTTCACAAAGTACACAGAACAAGACTTTTTATTTAAACAAAGATTATTTATGTATTTAATATTTGTATGCTTATTATGGTATATTAATTATTTATTAATTATTATTTATAGTGCTTCACCGATGTATTGTCGTGGAGATAAAAGTCACTGTGAATGTCCATTTCGCGTTCTCGACTCTCATTTTCAAGAGGATATAGTATCCGAGGTGGTTCAAAATACAAATCCGTGGTCCACAATAGAAAAAGGAGAAAGCGTGGAATCCAATGAACCCTTGTACCTAAGTTACAGTCATAGCGAAAAAAGATACGTCCTGCACTGCACTCTAGTCCTTCACTCTCACTTTCCTCATCCACGAATCTTTCATCCTCACTCAAATTAATGGGGTAATCGTCGCTTTCTCGGTCCGAATCTCTCTCGCTACATTGTAAACAATGGGGAAATGTGAGCAGCCCTTCCTCCTGTGACGTCACGCTACTTCCGGTATAGGCAAGGCTTTTTTTATCAGTGACCAAAGTTGCGAACTTTATTGTCGTTGTTCTCTACTAAATCCTTTCAGCAAAAAATATGGCAATATCGGGAAATTATCAAGTATGACACATAGAATGGATCTGCTATCCCCGTTTAAATAAAGAAAAAATAGATTTCAGAAGGCCTTTAAGGGACAAATCCGTTTGAGTTTACAATAATTTGTTGTGATTTTACAGCTGACTCTGCAGTATTTTACTCTGTAATAACAGGTATTGCTGTAAAATACAAGGATGTTGTAATTTTGACCATTTTATAATTTGTTGTAATGTATACAGTAAATTTGGATTACAGTGTTTTACTGTGAAAACATATTGTTAAGTACTGTGAAATCCTATCCTGGTAAGTGTGTGTACAGTGTAGATTGTTATTTCAAATGTTCTGTAACTGCAAGAACAAAAACATTGGCACTGTTCCATTCCAAAATTGGACAGCATTTTAGAAAAGTTTGGCAGAATTGACCCATTTGACGGCGGTCACAAAACAAAAAAAAGTTTGCCAGTCTGCTATAGTTTTTGTTTTTAAGGGAACAAGTGGTAGAAAATGGATGGATGCTGTATACTGTCTGCCTAATGGCAGCAGTTCAAACAGTCTGAGACCAGAGTGTGATGTGTCCCTTTGTTATTTTTACTGCCTTATTGATGCAGCACAAACTAGTTTTTCCAAAGAGGGGAGAGGGCAGTCGGTTTACGTCTGCAGCCATCTTTAATGTTGTCGGGTTTTTTTTGTTACAGATTTTCAGGGCCCACTGTAAAACCTAACAGCACATCTTCATAAAGGAATTGAGCTCACAGAACTCCTATGACAAATAATGTTTTGTGATGAACTAATATGAGTTAAAAATGTAATTGCTGCCATAATGACTCAGTCATCTGGAGGTTGCCTAACTATCGGTGCAACAATTGCCATGCGTTATATTAATTTGCTTGATCTCAATTGATTTTATAGCATTGTAAGTGTTCCTGTCAACACCATATCTCATATTTTTAGTTAGCCTGATTAATTTAAATAAAAATGTGTCATGATAAATTAAATGAAGAACGTGATTAGTTTGACCTTATCTTGTTTTGTGACTGATCGTTTACTGTTGCTATGACGATGGACATTTTTTGTGGCCACAACAGCAGCTATTTTAACACAAACCCTGATTATTTTCCCGCCCAAGCCCTTAACCAACGCGTTATCACACCATAAAACTTATTTTTTATGTATTGAGAAAATGTGAACTTTTGATGAGTCTTTTTATATACTTTTTTGTAAATATTTGTAAGCACTGAGAATTGTATCAGTAATGTAGTTGGCAGCTGTGGAATTTGCCATGTTGTCTTAAAAACAGTTTGATTTTAATAAATGGTTTGCAACTACTTGAGTATTTGTCTTGAGTTGCAACTTCAGAGATTTAAGGCAATCGGTTTTCCTAATTGATTTGAAATATATTGCATATGAGTTTAAGTAATGCATATGGTTCAAGTTCAGTATTAGGAATGGATTCAGCACAATCATTTATCAAATTGATTAAACCTACATGCACTGTAAAGAAAAACATGTTGAATTAACCTAACTCAGTCAAGTCATCTTGTTAAGTTGAGTCAACTTATGGTGTCAAATACATTACGCTTCAAAACATGAGTTGATGCAACTTTCAGTCAGATGTAGGATGAACTTGAAAATATTAGTTGAGAAAACTTTAAGATATGTTGGTTCAATATATTTTGTCAAGTTCCTACAACTCTCAGTCAAGTTGGCTCAACATGGTAAAGGTATTTATATAGCGTGACACTGCACCTGAATGTGTATTTGTATATGTATGCATACATACATTATACATCACATTCACAACGCTAACCATGGAGCGGGGAACCTCTGAGTTTGACCAGGCCGGTAAAGCCTGCCACTTTACAAGATGGCCGCTTAAACCCACAGAGATTTTTTCTCCCATTTGGATACAGTTAATTCTACCCGCAATTTGTTCATTCAAGTTTCTGTATCATGCAATGTTCACTGGAAAAGATTACTTAAGAGAACTTTTTTGAAGCCTCTTTCTTTGCGCTGTCCTCAAATCTAAACATCAAACATGGATATGATCAGCTGGACTCTCGACGCAATTGACAAAGTCTTTTCGAAAAAGAAAAGAGGTTCGGGGGAGCCTGGCTGCCCTGATGGAACCATTGCTGCGGGGTACGTGAGAGACTCCTGGGATAAATGGCCTCTCAGTCCTTTCCATCGAGGACGTGGAAGACATCTATCTATTTGGAACCGTGATCCCGGGGCACCTGCTGATTGGGCTGGGCATTGCTCTGGTGTATCGTCAAATTCTGAAGACGATGGCAGCCACTCAAGGAGCCCAACGGCTGTTCGTCGCAATGGAAGGATTGGGCCGGGCTGTGGGAACACAGACTGTGGCGATTTCTGAACTGAATCGCAAGATGGATCACATCATGGAGAAGTTTGCTGAGAAGGAGAATTGAATTGAATTTGAGAGAAACCAGCATGGACAAATAGAGCAGGCAAGTCATTGTTTTTGACTGCTCGAGGAAAACAACATCCTAATCTACGATTTGACTCCCTCGAATGGCCTTGACGCTATCAGGAACAGGCTGTTCTGATAAACACCCCAGAGGACCTCCCTTTTTCTCAACAACACCTGGTGTCGAACTTTGAGATCGGCCCCAGTCCACAAAAACATTTCAACATCACACCCAAGTTAATTGGGCATACATGCATGCACCCGCTGCTTCCTCAACCAACGCCTTCACCACTGCTTAATTCCGGGGTTATGGATGGCTAGTAGCGCTTTATAGCAGCAGGCCGACCTCCAGGGCCCCAAATCCCCCCCCCCCTGTTGCGAGTTGTTGTGATTATATGTAACATGTTTATGTGTGCTATGCTATGTGAGGTTTTTTCCCTTGGACTCAGTCTGGACCCCCTCCCGAGGGTCCAGTCTTAGACTGATATTTTTTACTCTTCCCCCCTTTCCCAATATCACCTTTTCCCCACCTTTTTCTTAAGGAGCGCCGTAAGTGGCTGATCCGTTGGCGGTCCTGTCTTGTCTCCCTGTAACGTATGTCTGCTCTTAGTGGGACTGTGCCGAAAATGAAATTTCAGTTCTTATGTGTCTAGTACATGTTAAAGAAATGACAATAATAAAGCATCTTGAATCTTGAATCTTGAATTAAAAAGATTTTGGTTGAACTTCTTCTATCAGATTTTCAAGGTTCAACACCACGTGTGACGTCACATTGCCGGCGCATGTTTGCTGGTTAAAATGCCCACCTTGACTTACTTTCTGAAGTTAACGAAACCTATTATTATGGGCTTTTAATGAGTCACCGCGCTTTTTTCTGGTTGAAGTTGTCGTAACTCTTCTTATTTAATTGTGATGGGCAATATGTTCTGTCAATTTGACAGCAATAGTTCTGACTAAAAGCTAAAATCACTTTTAACAGTGTAACTACAAATACTTGGGTCATTAAAACTAAATTTAAGAACTTATTTTCAATAAAAAAAAGATTCAAGTTATTAAACTTAAATGCTTCAACGCATTCGGTTTCTTCAAAATATTCGAGTTGACTTTACTCAACAGATTGTACAGCAGGGGTCCCCAAACTACGGCCCGCGGGCCGGATACAGCCCTCCAGCGTCCGAAATCCGGCCCGCGGGAAGTCCCAAATTAAAAAAAAATTGTTTTTATTTTTTATTTTTTAATTTGTCCTTACTAGTCCATTTTCTACCGTCTCTTAGCCACTCAGGCAAATCATATTGTCTAAAAATGCATTTTACCATCGATAACGTGACATGCAGCAAGTGCGCTCTTTAAGTCAATTAGTGCGCGAGGAATATATATATATGAATACATTATATATATATATATATATATATATATAGACACATATAGACACATATACATATATACATATATACACATATATACACATATACATATATATATACATATATACACATATACATATATACATATATATATATACATGGACAAATACATATACATAGACATATACATATATACACACACATATATACACATTTACATATACATATACACACACACACACACACACATTTACACATAATATATATATGTATGTATATATATATATATATATATATATATATATTTATATATATATATATATATATATATATATATATATATATATATATATACACACACACACACACACACACACACATATATATATATATATATATATATATATATATATATATATATATATATATATATATATATATATATATATATATATATATATATATATATATATACAGTATATAGCGCAGCCCCCAGCCAAATTGTTTTACCCCAATGCGGCCCTAGAGTCAAAAAGTTTGGGGACCCCTGTTGTACAGAGTAAAAATGTTTAATAAAGTGTTTTTTCTATTTATTTATTTTAATTTTGGTCTTAATTAGTGCGCTTCAAAATACATTAAAATGCTGAATTAACCATTCAGTTCCCACTTCACTTGCAAAGGACTATTCCATGTCACTGTGCATTAGCAGGTTTGATTCCAGAAGGCAGACCAAAACAAACCATTTGGCGTCTTTATGGGAGTTTTTTTTTTATATATATAATGATGTTGAAACAGTGTTTACCTAAGTAGAGCAGAGAAGAGGACAAGGCGAGAAGAAAGCAAAACGATTTTATTAAAACTACCAAAGTGTCAACCTTTTTCTCAGTGATCAACACAGCAAGATCTACTGTCTGTGCAGGATGCAAGTGGAGAGTGATGCTTCTCATCACAAATATGAGTATTAAAGCGCTCGAAATTACTAACAAATGTTACCGAGGTTCCAATACGATGTAGTTCAAGCCCACAGAGGCAATTTTTAAAAGTCAACAGTCTCATATTGTTCCAAAACAGCCACCGTTAAGAGCTCTCTTTTTCCCACCAGTCACACACTTCCGACCTTCACGATAATAGCGCTACACGTCACACCCGTCCAACTGAGCTAAAAAAAAGATAATAATTACACTTTATTAAATGTTGATTCAGGTTCCTAACTTCCTGTCAAAAAAGCATTGGGATCATTAATACTCATTGCACAACTTGTCAAGCTTTATATGCAACTCGCATGGTAGTTTCTATACAACATGATACATTACCATGTTGTTTTTGTCAGGTGGAAGGCCCCAATGAGTAAGAATTAAGAAGTAATCAAATTTAGAGCTGTATAGGACATGATGTACTGTACTGTGTACAGGACCTGCAAATCAGTACACCCTTCACATCTTTGACACAATGAAAAGTAATCAGATCATTCTAATTGTAATTGAATAATTGAAAGTATTTTCCAGTTTCTTTGGTCAAGACCAGTGATTCTCAAACTGTGTACCATTAGTGGTATGCAGAGTCCATCTAGACCAGGGGTGTCCAAATTTTTTCCACTGAGGGCCGCACACGGAAAAATTAAAGCATGTGGGGGCCATTTTGATAATTTTCATTTTCAAACCATAACAAAATATATGCATTTTTTATTTATTTTACCTTTAGGGGTCCCAGGAACCATAAAGGGTCTCAGTCATTAAAATGTTAAAAATAAGTCAGATTATTTTATTTTTTTTAATTATTTAACGCTTACAGTAAATTTCTATATCAACTTCAAGTTGATATAAAGTAATACAAATTTTAAAAAATGTTTTATGGCTTTTCTGTCAAAAACAACTTACTTTTTTTTTATAGTAAAACTGAAATATGCAGTATTTAGTAATTAGAGCCCTAAAATATCAATAATGCAGGACACCATTGATTTTAATTCTTTCATATTTTTGAGTAATCACAGTGAAAAGATAAATAAAAAATCACTAAATATATTTGGGATCCAAAAGGTGCCCCATTCATAAAGTGATACATTTTCATTAGGTTTTTCTTTTACTTTCAACACTTAAGTTACGAGATCAGCTTCAGATATATCTGTCGATTTTATGCTGGAACTATTATTTTGTTTGTTTTATGCGCTTTTGTCAAAGAAAACTTTGATGTTTTTACATGGCTACTACGCAATATATGCAATATTTACCACATAAAACATTTTAAAGTGAAATATTTGAAGTAATTGGAGCCCTGAAAATAATTCATTATAACATGGATTTTTTGCCATTATTTTTTTTTTTTTGAGCAATGGCAAAAAAAGAAAAATGAAGAAAGACAAAAGAAAAAAAAACAGCCTGCATGGCAGCTTTTGTGTCAACATTGCAACTTTTTCTCGTTAGATTTCACCTCATTCCACTTTTTTTAATGTTCTTTTTTATTTTTACAATAGTATTTCCAGAATGTGTGGCGGGCCGGTAAACAATTAGCTGCGGGCCGCAAATGGCCCCCGTGCCACACTTTGGACACCCCTGATCTAGACTAACTTGATTAAAATACAATGTTTTATTCTCCTACATTCAAACTATGTGTAATGTTACAGTGGCCAAAAATATTATGTTAATTAAAACCTTCTGCCTTGTTTTTAATGAATACTTAGGTTTGCTACTCTACTCTATTTTAAAGTTGATTATTATGTTTTTTTTTAAGGTGGTACTTGGTGAAAAAAGTTTGAGAACCACTGGTATAGAGTTCCCTCTGAGCTTTACAGCATGTCTCTGGGATCTTACAGTTCTCTATGATGACATCACAGAGATGTCAAAATAAACTGTGTGATCAATCTGCATTTAAACATGATTTATGTAATATATTTTTGGGATTATTTGCATGCATTTTTATGCATTAACTTTGACAGCCCTGGTGTATGTTCAAGGGTTCAAAGAACTCTAAACTCATACCAGCACACAAGAGATGTAAGACAGCACAAAATTTAGTACCCAGCATTAGCCCAACGAGTAGGATAGTATGTACATAATAATTCCAATAGAATAGGATATAAATAGAGTATATTATACATAGCATAAATTAATATGAATAGGTTAGAAACAGAATAGAATAAAGAGAAAAATAATGACAGCAAACCAAACCAAAAAAAGCCCTGTTCAGCACAAGCATCTATCTGTCTATTTTCTACCGCTTGAAGCATCATATTAATTATCATTCATAAATGTGTTAATGCCTTTATTTCATTTTTATTTTTATTTTTTTTACAGATTTTTACATGTTACAATAATGTATACAATAGTAATCCTTATACATTAATTTGTTAATGCTTTTCCCCCTTATGGTTACATACATTTTATAACCCTTTATACATTATTCATCCTTATTCTTACATTTTTTTATGTTTTGTTTTTTTTACAAATACTTTATGAACGTGTTATAATCATGTATGTATTATTAACCCTTATTCATTAATTTGTTCATAGTTTTTTTTTCGGTTTATAATGGCTGACCCTCAAACAAGAATAGCATTTAAGAGTGAAAGTTTGCCTCCCTCTATTGGACAAAAGGAGAAGTACTGGACTTTAAAGACGCAGCGCTTTTGCATGCGATCAATAAATAAAGCATTTGTGATGACGTCACTAATCAACTGTACCATCTTTAAATGCTTTCAATACAGGCTCACATAGACAATTTATTTTCCCTACTGTCTGATTGAATGAAACACAATCTAAGGGGCTGTCCAAAAATTACATGTAGATCATTTTAAAAAAAAAACATTTAAAACGGTTTACTTACTAAATCATAGATTATAACTCAGCACATAGTTTATTATACTAAGCACAATAGACTGTTAATTATATGATAAAACTGTTCCGTTCCCAGACATACAGTCAATGTGTGTATGTAATGATATCTAGAATTAAGTGAAATAATTAAGAAAGATAGTTGCTAGGGATCCTTGTGAAAGTACCATTAATAAGCGGTAAAATTCAAAATAAATTAAATCATATCGCGAAACAAAATGAACAAGTATTGCCATTGAAATAGCAAAGGGTTCTTATTGTTAATACTATTATATTGTCTATAGCTATTATTATTATTATCATCACTACTGCATAGTCTACCGAGACAAAATATTTGTGTGTTTGTTTATTGTTTATTGAGGATCCCCATTGGTCAACGAGCAAAAAGCCAGGCTAGTCTTCCTAGGGTCCGTTTCAAAAGTTCAAAGTAAAATAATAATACACAGATCCAGTTACAAAACATACACAGATCCATTACAAATAAAAGAAAGGAAAAAGGAAAAGAAAATCATCAAATTAATAGAATGAAATAACAGTACACAGATGCAGTTTACAGAACATACGCAGATCCAGTTACAATAAAAGAAAGCATTTAGTTTTGATAATAATGCGTCATATATTGGAATATGGGATCCATTATTTAAATGTGTTTTAACTATTAAATGAACCTAAAATATGGCTTATTTTATCTTTGTGGAAAATATTGGACACAATGTGTTGTCAAGCTTATGAGATGTGATGCAAGTGTAAGCCACTGTGACACTATTGTTCATTTTTTAAATGTTTTTATTTTTTTATGAATGGCTGTGATGATAATGTCAATGAGGGATTTCTAATCACTGCTATGTTTGAATTGTTATTCATATTGATACTGTTGGTGATATTATTCATTTTTGTTTGACTACTTTTGGATTGTTTTGTGTCATGTTTGTGTGTCCTCTCGATTGTTCTTTTGATTGCTATTCTGAATGTTGCTGGGCCAGGTTTAGTTTTGGAATTGGATTTGTATTATCATGGTATTGTTGTGTATTATTTTGTTGGATTGATTAATAAAAAAATAAAAAATTTAAAAAAATAATAATTTAAAAAAATGGATAAATAAATAAGTAAATAAAATAACAGTACACAGATACAGTTACATAACATACACAAATCCAAATCCAATAAAAGAAAGGAAAAGGGAAAAGAAAAAGAAAATTCTCAAAATAATAAGAAAATAACAGTAAACAGATCCAGTTACAGAACATATGCAAATTCATTTACAATAAAAGAACAGAAAAAGGGAAAGATTTTTTTTTTTTTTTAAATACAAAAAGTTCTCAAACTGATAACATTAAAGATTAGCTCTAAAGTCTAAAAAGTGACTTTACATGTTTCTTAAACGCTTTTTACTGGGAATTTCGGGAAAATCAGGAAATTTTTTGAGAATGGTCTGAATGAGTTGAATGAATGAATAAATGGTTGTTGTTGAAATTTTTCAAATCGGTCGAGAAATGTTGAAGTAGTAACATGTTGAATTGAGAAATGGTATCACAAGTGACAAGCGGTAGAAAATGGATGGATGGATGGATGGATGGTTGAAATGCATTGAAAAATGTGGAAGGAGTAGTCGCCAGAAATAAGGGTAGAAATAAGGCTTTGGAAAAGCAGGAATTCTGGAAAATCCTGGATTTTTTTTCAACTTGGAAAAAGGGAAGTTTGAATTTCCAGAATGGTGGAATGTGTTGAAGGTGAAATTGTTTGAATAGGTTGAAAAATGTGGAAATGGTGGAAGTTTGAAAAATGGCCAATTAATTTTGAATGGGAAAAATGTCCCGGAAAACCTGGAATTCTGGGAAATCTGGGAATTTTTGGAATTTGTCAAGGGAAAGCCTGTGATTCCTGAATAGGCTAAACGGTTTGAAGTTGAAACAATTTGAATCGGGTGAAAAATGTGGAAGGTAGAGCGCGCCAAAATCTGGAGGAGAAGAAGAAGAAGAAGAAGAAGACGAAGTAGTATAAGAAGAAGAAGAAGAAGAAAGAGAAGATGAAGAAGAAGAAGAATAAGAAGAATAAGAAAAAGAACAATAATTTTGGTGTAGAAAACCATATGTGTGAAAGAAATGCCTCGGTATACAACAGTGCTTTTCATTGAATTAGTTCTTGGTCGTGGTAATGCAAGTAGACCTTGAGTTGAAGCTCTGCTACTGTAGTGGTGAACATCAGCATTATAACCAATCTGGTCCAAAAGAGTTGTGGGGTACTTGTTATGAATAATGTTTTGAATAAATAACAATAAACTGCTGGATAATCTATGAATAACCTTCAGCCATCCAAGACAAGAATGCATACGGTCCACACTCGATCTATAAGAACAATCAATTTTGAGCTATGTGTTAAAGTACATAGTTGGCTAATAAAGCTGATTTTGATGACAGTATTATAAGCATAGACATCTTATAAGTAGATGCAGCATTGGCTGCTGTGATGCGAGAAATTCGGCCGCCATCTTGAAGTGGTGATGAGGAGCCGGTGAGCAGCCTAAACTGACAGTTGCCAGGTAGAAAACAAAGATGCCGGGCTGGTGTTCAGCGTTTTCCTGCTCAAATGAGCGGACTGTTGAAAATAGGAATCGGGGGATTACTTTTCACAAGTAAGATTTAACATTAACGTACTATTGGTTGTATTTTGTGAAAATAATATTACCACAGAGTTGAGAAGGAGCAAAGATCTTCGATAGTACTGAAATCGTAGCTGCTAGCAAACAAGAGTATGACCATAATAGAATTGCTTGTCAATGAAAGTATTTACAATTAAAAATGTCATACTTGAATAACATAAAGTTGAAATAAATAGATAGAGAGATAGATAGTACTTTATTTATTCCTTCAGGAGAGTTCCCTCAGTAAAATTACAATTCCAGCAGCTGTGTACAGAATTGAGATCGAATTTAAAAAGTAAAAAGTAAATAATGGGGGTATAAATGGAAAGAAAATAGCAAAATATTACAATAACAATAAAAATAAAAAGCAACACAACTACAGAGCGTTTTCTGTTCGGGCTCCAGTACTCTGGAATGCCCTCCCGGTAACAGTTAGAGATGCTACCTCAGTAGAAGCATTTAAGTCCCATCTTAAAACTCATTTGTATACTCTAGCCTTTAAATAGACCCCCTTTTTAGACCAGTTGATCTGCCGTTTTCTTTTCTCCTTTGCCCCCTCGCCGGGTTATTCCGGTTCCGGTGACCATGGATGAGGTGCTGGCTGTCCAGAGTTGGGACCCGGGGTGGACCGCTCGCCTGTGCATCGGTTGAGGACGTCTCTGCGCTACTGACCTGTCTCCGCTCGGGATGGTCTCCTGCTGCCCCCACTATGGACTGGACTCTCACTGTTATGTTGGATCCACTAGGGACTGTACTTAGAGGGGGGGATACCCACATATGCGATCCTCCCCACGGTTTCTCATAGTCATTCACATCGACGTCCCTTGTGTGGGCTCTGTGCCGAGGATGTCGTTGTGGCTTGTGCAGCCCTTTGAGACTTTTGTGATTTAGGGCTATATAAATAAACATTGAACAATGAGAATAAAAATATAACAGTAAAATAAGAATATAACAAGAGAAACTAGGCAGTAGTGACCATGTTATGAAATAGTATTGCACTGTTATTGTTTTGCATCCCCTGTCATCTTAGTACCCCCTCTCCTCCCCAGAGAGGAGTTGTACAGTCTAATGGCGTGTAGGACAAAGGAGTTTTTGAGTCTATTAGTCCTGAAGCAGTCTAGCACTGAACAGGCTCCTCTGGCTACTGATAACGGTATGCAAAGGGGGACTGGCATCATCCAGGATGCTCACTAGTTTTTCCAAATGATGAAGATAAAGATTGTAAAAGCCAACAGGGGTAAAAGTTAGGACCACAGTCCAGATTATGTAGCGGGGGGAGGGGGGGGGGGGGGTTATGTATGTTTATGTTTAAGTATTTGGCAGACGCTTTTATTCAAAGCGACATGCATAAAAAATACATATAAAACAATCACTGTAAACATGATCATTTAAGGGAAGAATGTAATACAAAGTGTCAAAACAGAATAAACTCTCTGCTGCTGCAGCAACAGAGATACAGTCTGTAGGTCCCTAAGATATATAGATATCTAATGTATTCATACATTGTTTCTGTAGGATATACACATGTATATATAACCTAATCATGTTGTTTCTTGAATTTAAAAATAGCTGACCGTCCCCCCCCCGTCCCCCCCCCCTTCTCTGGGATTATATTCCCAGTTTTGATCTCGGATGTCTGGTCACTTACAGCAGTGGTCCCCAACCATTGGGCCGCGGCCCGGTACCGGTCCGTGGATCGATTGGTATCGAGCCGCACAAGAAAAAAAATATTTTTTTTTAAATTTTTTTTAATTTTTATTAAATCAACATAAAAAACACAAGATACACTTACAACTAGTGCACCAACCCAAAAAACCTCCCTCCCCTATTTACACTCATTCACACAAAAGGGTTGTTTCTTTCTGTTATTAATATTTCTGGTTCCTACATTATATATTAATATAGATCAATTCAGTCTGCAGGGATACAGTCCGTAAGCGCGCATGATTGTATTTTTTTATGACAAAAAAATAATAATAATAAAAAATAAATAAATAAATAAATAAATAAATAAATAAATAAATAAATAAATAAATACCATTGGTCGCGCCCCCCGGTCCGTGGGACACATTTTCAAGCGTTGACCGGTCCGCGGTTACAAAAAGGTTGGGGACCACTGACTTACAGCATATAAGAATTTTCTATTACTGTTAAGCAAACTATGAATAATAAAACACGCCAAAACATGTGTCCTTTATCATAGCTACACGTATGACAAAAAACCGCGTGAAAATCAGTGGTATTCAGTGAGGTAAGATTAATTTAATGCGCTGACAGTTCATTGCTCCTGCCAAATGAATTGCACTGAGTGGAGCGGATCACCATTCCAAGATGGCGGCCCCGCGTCTCGTCAGCGCCAGTAGGCAGTAGCGCTCGATGCTGCGTCTACTTATAAGATGTCTATGGTTATAAGCCTCTTGCTTTTTAGTTGCCATACAGACAGCGACTACCGGTGTCACGTGTCTTGTGACGACATATGGCCCCGCCTCCTCTTGGCAGACAGGAGCAGACTCCGCCTCCATGAATGTCTTCCACGAACAGCTGGCAGTGGGGAGAGAAAAACAACAGAGCGCTGCAGCCCGAGTGGAGAATCTCCTGCTCGGCCTCACGGAGCACACCTCAGGGGTCTGACCGTATCTTTTCCGTACAAGTACAAGAACGCCCATCTTTTCTCCCACTTTCCTCGCTGCATCACAGGGCGCATGCTCAGACCTCCGGCGGTGCAGTTGTTTTGCCACACAGATCTGAGCGGTGAGTACGGCATGCTAGTCGCGGCTAACTTCAAACGCAATGGTAGCTGTCACCGCACACCTCTTCTCCCTTCCGAACAAGGAGAGGTTAGCACGCAGTCCAGCGAACACTGGAACGAAATGTGAAGTAGCACCGCGAAAACTATGTTGTTTTCCTGTTAGCCATCCTGCACTGGCCGTCACTGTCGAGCATCAACCGGTAATCTGCACTGTTCGACTCTTTTGAAGCGATTAACAATTGTGTAATATATTGAGTGTAACATTACCACCGTCGAGTCTAACAAAGCCCGTTACAATTTCTGCCCCTTTGTGTATTGTACTCAAAAGAGGTCATCACCTGTATTTAAATAAGCAAATCGGTAAGATTTGCATAATACATACCGCAGGTGAGTATTATTTAACCCTAACTATATATGTATATATATATATATATATATATATATATATATATATATATATATATATATATATATATATATATATTATATATATATATATATATATATATATATATTTGTGTGTGTGTGTGTGGTGTGTGTGTGTGTGTGTGTGTGTATACCTGTATACATATGTGTGTATATATATATATGTATGTATATGTATATATATGTGTGTGTGTATATATGTATGTATGTATATGTGTATATGTATGTATGTATGTATATATATACATATATATGTATATATAATGTGTATATATGTATATATATATATATACAGTATATACATATATATGTATTTATTTATTTATTTATATACATATGTATGCATATATGTATATACTGTATATATACATATGTATGTATATAGATATATATACATATATAATATGTATATATATATTTATATATATATACATATGTATGTATGTATGCATATATGTACATATATATGTATATACTGTGTGTATCATATATATGTGTGTGTATATCTATATATATATACATGCATATGTATGTATATAAATGTGTGTGTATATACAGTATATACATATGCATGTATATATATGTGTGTATATATTTACATATGTATGTATATATATATATGTTTGTATATATGTATATATATGTGTATATACTAGAGATGTCCGATAATATCGATAAATGCTTTAAAATGTAATATCGGAAATTATCGGTATCTCTTTTTTATTGTCGGTATCGTTTTTTTTGTTTGTTTGTTTGTTTTTTTAAAATTTAATCAACATAAAAAAACACAAGATACACTTACAATTAGTACACCAACCCAAAAAACCTCCCTCCCCCCATTTACACTCATTCACACTCATTTACACAAAAGGGTTGTTTCTTTCTGTTATTAATATTCTGGTTCCTACATTATATATCAATATATAACAATACAGTCTGCAAGGGATACAGTCCGTAAGCACACATGATTGTGCGTGCTGCTGGTCCACTAATAGTACTAGCCTTTAACAGTTAATTTTACAAATTTTCATTAATTACTAGTTTCTATGTAACTGTTTTTATATTGTTTTACTTTCTTTTTTATTCAAGAAAATGTTTTGAATTTATTTATCTTATTTTATTTTTTTTATTTTTTAAAAAGGACCTTATCTTCACCATACCTGGTTGTCCAAATTAGGCATAATATGTGTTAATTCCACGACTGTATATATCGGTATCGGTTGATAAGTGTTGGACAATATTGGATATCGGCAAAAAAGCCATTATCGGACATCCCTAGTATATACATATGTATGTGTATATATATAAATGTGTATATACATGTATATACGTACAGTACAAATGTATGTATATGTATATATGTATTTATATACTATATATACATATATATTTATAAAAACAATGTGAACTACAAATGAAACGGATACAATCACCTCCAACTTTATTGAAGAGTCTTGATGAGCGGAGAGGGAGGAGTGTACTTAGCATTTTCTGGGAATGGGCTGACTATCCTCAGTTATTTTACCCACAGCACGCTTTACAAATATAAGTATTTGTCAAAGTGCTCACACTTGCAATTTTCTTTGGCCCTATGGTTGCTTATTTTGCAGTCGGCACAATTTTTAAAAAGCACAGTGTCATTCGCACATGTGTACTCTTTGTTCGGGCAGTCGAGTTTGAGGAATGATTTGCGGGAAAATTGACGTGTTCATTATGATAATCAAGACTGTTTATATATATATATATATATATATATATATATATATACACACAGTACAGGCCCAAAGTTTGGACACACCTTCTCCTTATTCAATGCGTTGTCTTTATTTTCATGACTATTTACATTGTATATTGTCACTATGAATGAACACATGTGGAGTTATGTACTTAACAAAAAAAAGATGAAATAACTGAAAACATGTTTTATATTCTGGTTTCTTCAAAATAGCCACCCTTTGCTCTGATTACTGCTTTGCACACTGTTGGTATTCTCTCGATGAGCTTCAAGCACACCTGTGAAGTGAAAACCATTTCAGGAGACTACCTCTTGAAGCTCATCGAGTGAATGCCAAGAGTGTGCGAAAAAGTAATCAGAGCAAACGGTGGCTTTTTTGAACAAACTAGAATATAAAACATGTTTTCAGTTATTTCACTTTTTTTTGTTAAGTACATAACTCCACATGTGTTCATTCATAGTTTTGATGCCTTCAGTGACAATCTACAATGTAAATAGTCATGAAATAAAGAAAACGCATTGAATGAGAAGGTGTGTCCAAACTTGTGGCCTGTACTGTATGTATATATATATATACACTACCGTTCAAAAGTTTGGGGTCACCCAAACAATTTTGTGGAATAGCCTTCATTTTAGAAATGAAGGCTATTCCACAAAATTGACTGTCGAGTTTCAGTGGTGTGTGTGTGTGTGTGTGTGTTTACGGACAGCAATGCCCTGTCTGTCTGTTATTTCACTTTACCTTTTTCTGTGTGATTGAGCTGTGTTGAAGCAGCAAAAAAGGACATTATGTTAAATGAAGAGTTTCTGTCTCTGATAGTTGATATAATAATGTAACTGCATCATTAAGCCAACATGAACTCCATGGTGTTCAGGGATGAATAGTCTCTCCTATTGCTATTGTACTATTTTTTCAGCTATAGTTACATTAATCATTAGTAATGGAGCAGCCTAGTTTTGAATGGCAGGGTCCCTGCTATCACATGTTGATAAAAATATAACATTTACATAATAAAAATCAACTACAGGCTTCCCCTTGTTTTCTTACTGTACCGAAAATGAACCGAACCGTGACCGTGTGTATATTTATATATATTATATATATATATATATATATATATATATATATATATATATAACTATCCAATGCTTTATTAAAGAGTGGATTAACTGTGAGGATACTTAATGCAGTAGTCTGAATATCTCGTCATTAATTTGTGAAAGCTAAAGGCAGTCCAATGAAATGTTAGTGTGGGCTCATTTTGGCCAAGCAGTAAATAATGAGTCCAGCCACCCTGGTTTAACTGTTTAACATAGCCTGTCATAAATTAAATACATCGCTGCTCAGGTGTCAGGTGCTCTGACATCTCCTGTCAAACCTTAGCTCCCCTCCGACAACACCGAGCCCAGGTCAAAGTGTAAACAGAAATGTCAAGAAGGCATTGGCTAAAATGCCCATTCGTAGTCCCAGAAGTAAGCTGATGCACAATATATTTTATGATTTAAATATGATCTAGAGTCAAGTGTTTGTGTATCTTTGCTTGATATATAGTTATGTTCCCAACTGTCTGAACGTGTTTAGACGCATTTTTGCTAAGACTAAAAGTGCAAGAAATTTGACCTCTGCCCCTGTGTTCCACAGCCCTTCCTCTGCTCCAGAGTCCAGCGAAAAACAAAACAAAAACACTTTGCTTATCTTATCAAGACACAGCCCAAAATAGATTTCCTTTCAATCATAGTTACAAATCATATATTTGCCTTTGGCTATTTTTAATGCGACTGTACAAGCATAAAGTTGTCCTACTGACAGACTATTTAGCTTATAAAGAATCTGGAGTGTGGAATATGTATCAAATAATTTTGTAATTGACCTCAGTTTTTTACCTGATCCCTATGGCCCAGTGCTCCACCCAGAATTCCTTCTGTTTGATGACACAGCAGTCTATTCCTGTTTTTTTAGGTGATAATCACATAGTTTATTTACCGGTACTATTGTATTTTCACTGTTTACTGTTTACTGTTTACATACTGACCCTTAAGCAACAGCTTATGCAAACAAAAATGCAAAGTGCTTCACTCAATATAGCAGCCAACTCTGTGAAAGGAGTATGGTTACAATGTACTATCTTACAGATCCGTAGCATTTTGTCATTCGAGTCTGGTTGGAATGTCAAACTGTTTAATGTCGCCATAGCTGTGACTAATTTGAAGCAGTCTGACTTCGGAGATACAGTTATCTATCTGTGACGGTGGATAAACTGCTTATTATCAGCTGTGGAAAACATGCATCTTACTTTGGCAACACTTTGTAATTGTCGTAAAAAAAAATTCTAATTATTTGTGTAGATTGAATTAAACTGAACTAGTTTTATTGTTTTACCATTTTATTATATCAGTGGTTAGCTTCCTCTTACACTTGTATAAGTCTTTTCACTACCATTACATTGACAGATGAATTAACAGACTTCTTACTTCACTATCCTCCCAGACACTGAAAGACTTTAAAGATGACCACTTCATGGAGTGACAGACTGCAGAACTATGCAGACCTGCCTGCCAACATGGACAGAATGTCAATGAAAAAATACAGACGAGAGCCGTACCACAGGTAAGAAACGCCTACCTTCGCTGCCCTCTGTCTGATTTTGTTAAACGGGTTTTGCTAGAATACATCTTATAGTCAATGTTACTTGAGTGTGTTTTTTTACTGTCATGCAAAGTTATTTGCCTAATGGCAAAATGTGTCTCCATACTGTTGAGGTCATGACTTTATACAGTAATTCAATAGAGCATATTTACTCTGTGCTTTTTTTGAAGCAAGGGCACACACTGTCATTATTGAGATCATTTGGAATTTTAAGGGGCTTTATAGTTGTTCCACAGCGAGAGTGTCTTGTCATATACACACGCAACTTTGTTGACTGGAAACCCCATAGAGCCATGCTGGTCTAGATGAAATGTATGTTGTCCTGCGGTATTTGGCAACTGCTGTACAGTACTGTTGGTCGCATTTTCTTGAATATTGCAGAAAACCCGCTTCATGTTCACTGCTCCTCAGCTGTTGCAACTTCACGGACAACTGTTTCTTGAACAAAGCACAATTTGACACCAAATTCTCCAATATTGATAAAAGTAAATGCAATATTAAGTTATTCTTACGCTTTGCCAATAACGTTTAGCATTCAACTGAATGTGGGGGGGGGGGGGGGGGGGGGGTGGTTGCATCTACACAGCTTTGTTAGGAATAAGAGCATGTTGGTCAAAAGAAGAAGAATGCAGATTTAGCCTGCATAACGCAAAATTTAGGTAGTATTTTTTATTTATTTTTATAATTCTACTGTAGTGCCTCACTGGGATCCAGTATTATAAGGCATTGAAATAAGGAGGACCCTTAAAGTTTTTGCACTTAAATGACAATTAGGCATGTCAAAATGTTACTTAAAATATGACCTTATTATGCTAGTTTGATCCTAAAATATTTGTTGTTGTTGGAATTTTCCAATAGGAAAATATTTTGATTACCAAACAACAAGAACAACAACTTGAAGCTTGTATACCAAATGTAATGTACAAACACATAAAGCCTAAAATAGTCAGTGACGTATCTCAGTACTCGCAAACATGTTTTATTTCCTTCTTAGATTTCATTGAGATATTTAGTAGCTAAGATTTATGAGGACACAACAAGAACTCATGAGAGTTCTCAGGTCTCTAGTACATCCCTTATGACCTCTTCTACTACCTGAGTTACTATCGCTCGGTCCTGCCTGACTTGTGACTGTTCTGGAGGTCTTTGAAGGCCCATAAATGTCACGCCACCAAACAACAACTCTGACTAACTAAACACAACAATAGAGAATAACGCAGAATAACCACAATAATTTTTGCAACAAGTCAGAAAACGTCTGAATGGCAAGAAAGCAAAGAGAGAGGGGTGGGGGAGAGAGGGTGGAGTGGGGGTCCATTGTCTGTTGGCCCTGTGGTGGGCCGCTGAGGCAGGTCAGAGAGTCAAAGTGAGGTTTAATTTGACATAGAATGCATCGCCACTCAACTCCTGGACATACATCGAAATGGGAGCTTGTTCACTACGGTTCTGCTGCAAGGTATTTTCTTGATATTGACTTGAGTTTGACTTTTATACCATTCCTTAAGGTATGTGTATCCACTGTAGGGTTTGTGGCACTATCTGCATCTTTTTTCTAAGAGAATTAAGCAATTAAAGTGTACTAGAACTTAAAGATTGTAATCTCTTAAAATGTGATTCTGGCAAAATTTGGCGAGTGAAACTATAAAAATGTGCTGGGAAATTAAAGATGTATTATCTGCGTTAGTCTAATATTTGGGGGAGTAAAATAATAAAAGCAATTTTTTAACACGAAATATGTAATTTTCACATAGACTTAAAACATGTAAAGATGTGCTCAGGCATTTTGTCCCAGCAGTAAGAGTTAAGCTAGCAGTGCCAGCCAGACTTTGTAAACACTGTCTATCAATGTGGTCACTGTGCTCCCACTGACTGATTTACGAGGCAGGTTTCCTGGCTGATTGTCTCAAAGCTTTAGAGGTAACCATGGCCAGAAATAGTAGTGAACTGCTACCAATCACCAGACAGAACACTTTTTTTTTAGCCATTATTGGAAATTATGTTACAAACTTTTCTTTTTTTTCAATCTAGGATTAAAATTGTATCAAATATAAAAGTTAACTGAAAAATGTTCCTGACATTAGCAGATCTTTATTCCACCCAATTTTAGTGGAGTATTTTAAAAAATCATGTTTTTGTCGTGATTGATGACTAATTTATTGCAGAGTTAGTGTATTTTCTAAACAATACTAGCATTCAGCAAATTTGGACAGCAAGTAGTACACAAGAAATTTGGCTCCTTAAAAGCCTCACTTCCTTCTAGAGGTTTCTCCTGTTCTTTAAAATTCTGCTGATGGATAAGACGTCAGCTATACACAAAGTGCTGCGAAACACATGACTGCTTCAATGTATCAGCATTTCCTCAACATTTATGTGAGCACACAACGTAATGAGAATTATTAAAAGAGAAACCCTGGCATGTTACTGTGGCTTCTTAATGGAGAAGAACGCTACATGTTGTCATTGTCAACCTTACATTGCTTTGCAATACACCCATTATGCACACCAGTGTGGATTGTCAAAGGTCCATTCAGTCAATGAAACAGCTCAAGTAAACATTTTCATTCCAGAACAATATTTGCCATTGTGCCTGAGAATTACTGCTATTGTTGAGGTTTGCAAGTAACTCATTTTGTTTGGTGTGTCTTCTCTAGAGTCTTTGTCAACAGAAGCTTGGCAATGGAGAAGATTAAGTGCTTTGGCTTCGATATGGATTACACTTTGGCAGGTATGTACACTTCACCAAACAACCACTGTAACGAAATAATTCTGGTTACAAAAGTTGTAAAATTAATATGCCTGTAAATTGATTTTGTTGTAATTGAAGTGACAATCAGAGCTTTGCAACTCTTCCATTTACCAAACTTCAGCCTAAAAAAAGCTTCATCATGACCCACCACTACACAAAATTGTTTACATACGTTCTCCTACTGACCAGTAACTGGGCCATAATTACCCTTGCATGTTGTTTTGTGACTCAGCCCATGTTTTAATCTGCAACTCCAAAAATAACCTGTGACTTTGTGAAGCGGGTCACGTTTGTTTGTGAAGTTCTCAAGTGATGGCTCCTTTGAGAACGGGAATCACTTGTAGTCCCTCTCTGGCCATGCAGCTCAATTCCTGCTCAACTCAGCTGCTGCCATTACTCTCTTTATGGGAGCTCATAACCAAGTGTCAATATTTGCAGAAAGCATGGCTATCATGTATCCATTGATCAAATCCATGGACCTAGAGCTCTCAGGGCTGATAATCTTACTCTGACACGATCAATCACGTTTGTAGAGTTGTTGATTGTGTATCCATGCGTAAAAAACAATCAGGCATCTTTAAAGAACAGCTCTATTAGTCTGAAAAAGGAGAAGATGACACATTTATTTATTTGTTTACTTTTGAACTTTTTTATTGTCAGGAAATTTTGTCTTTTCCATGACAAGCAAATATTTGAGTTGGAGCTACATTTGTGTTTTGATTGATTGATTGATTGAGACGTTTATTAGTAGATTGCACAGTACAGTACATATTCCGTACAATTGACCACTTAAACTTGTTTAAGTCGTGGTCCACGTTAATCAATTCATACACACATTAGAATAAGTTTTGGATAGCTGCTTGTTTTTTCTTGAGACACATATTTATTATGAGAATGTGTGGTGTTATTTACTTTGTGTAAGAGGAGTGCATTTTACATTTAGGCCTGGGGTGACCTCGCTTGTAAAACACAAGTACGCACCTTCACAAGCAAGCAAACAAACACACTTACACACATTTTAGCACCTGGAGTAAGTATTTATGACAATGATGTCATCATGATATGCTCTGATTTAAAGCTTGTATCGCACCTCATTTTCAGGGCATTTTCAGGGAGTGTGTGTGTGTGTGTGTGTGTGCGCGCGTGCGTGGGTGGTTAGTGCACACGTGCATCATGTCATTGTGAGAAATACGAGAAGAGGCTTACAGGAAAGCAGAGTTAACCACCCATGAGCCAAAAATGCATGACAATGAAGGGCATGGTATTCAACAGTACAGTCTGTGTGGATTTTGCTGTCAATATTTTCTAAGATTTTTTATTCCTAAAAATCAGTGGCGTGCGGTGAGGTTAATGTCTGGTGAGGCACTGCATCATCACAGTCAGATTTACAAACATATATGAACCCTAAATAGTATCTTATTCACCATGTGATTGGCAGCAGTTAACGGGTTATGTTTAAAAGCTCATACCAGCATTCTTTACACAACTGTAGCACACAAAAAAGCACATTTAATAAAAAAAACATTATTATGGTCTTACCTTTCTTGCTGGACAGCCTTTGCGTGTGTACCACGCCGTTTGAAAAGAACGGGTCTTCTGTCCCGAAGTCAAAAGCAAACCTTTTAGCTCCTGCGTTGGTATACCTTTAATTATTACCTCCTGCTTTGATTGAAAGTCCAGTTTAGAAAACTGTTTTATTTTACATATGTAATCCTCCTTGTTTTTAATAAAAGTCCAGGCTAGAGGAAATAAACAATCGCTTGCAAACTTTTTTTTTCTTTTTTTTTTTTCTTCTGCGGCCGAGGAATGATCTCTGGGATCACTACCGCCCTCTACCACCAGGAGGCCGGATTACTGCGAGCCTCAACCAGTACGTCTTTTGCAGCAGATTTATGAATGCTCAGCACAAGAAATACGTTACACACATACAGTTTTTGACAAAATACACTGTACATTATACACCTCAGCTAACTAAACTATGCCATAGTTTAGTTAGCTAATATAATACATATAGCAATACAGTCATACATTGTGCACAATCCATGTTGAGGCACACATCAGTGACGTGCCTCATCTGGCTGCTGATCACCGCACCGTCTCTTCTCAGTATTTGAACGGCAAATGTGAAAATAAAAATAAAAATAATCTAAAACTGGTGAAGTTAAATGGAAAATAACTTTAGTATAATCACTGGATACATATAACAATTTAATTATTATTTTTTTCTTTTTACATTTTTTTTCTTTCCATGACGGCAGGTGAGGCCCCGCCTCCCCTGCCTCTAGTGACGGCACGCCACTGCTAAAAATCATCACCTTGTAGTGTTGGTGTAATGCATCGAAAGCTCTACAATTAACTCGACAGACCACTGTCAGAAATAGTAGGCGATAAAATTACATATGAAAGTCAAATTTAAAAATGAAAAGAAAAAAAATCTTGTCTTTCTATTTTCCGGTCTCAGCGCTTGTTTGTTTTGTCTAAAATAGTTTGGGCTTCTTTGAAAAAAAATAATATATACACTACCGTTCAAAAGTTTGGGGTCACATTGAAATGTCCTTATTTTTGAAGGAAAAGCACTGTACTTTTCAATGAAGATAACTTTAAACTAGTCTTAACTTTAAAGAAATACACTCTATAAATTGCTAATGTGGTAAATGACTATTCTAGCTGCAAATGTTTGTTTTTTTGTGCAATATCTACATAGGTGTATAGAGGCCCATTTCCAGCAACTATCACTCCAGTGTTCTAATGGTACAATGTGTTTGCTCATTGGCTCAGAAGTCTAATTGATGATTAGAAAACCCTTGAGCAATCATGTTCACACATCTGAAAACAGTTTAGCTTGTTACAGAAGCTACAAAACTGACCTTCCTTTGAGCAGATTGAGTTTCTGGAGCATCACATTTGTGGGGTCAATTAAACGCTCAAAATGGCCAGAAAAAGAGAACTTTCATCTGAAACTCAACAGTCTATTCTTGTTCTTAGAAATGAAGGCTATTCCACAAAATTGTTTGGGTGACCCCAAACTTTTGAACGGTAGTGTAAGGCAATATAAAAGTCAATCAAGACTTTGACTGAAACCACCACATAGTTCCTACCAAGCATATCATGATGTATACTCTTGGTTTGTTGATAGTGACCAACTCTAAAGCTCACTCAATCTTTCCTGGCATAAGGCTGCTATAATTATTATCCAATTAGACATAAATCACTACTTAAATGACAGTTCTGTCGTTTTTATTGCTTAGATTACGATGTGGTAGGACGTGCTAAATTGAGGTTTGCCCATAGCTAGGTCAACAAGTAAAAACAGAGCTGGCCAGTGTTCTAGAGAAAGTGAGAATGTCAATGGCAGAGGTGACCAAGGGCAAACAACTCTTAAAATAGCTTTCTTTATAGCGAACCAGAGCTTCGGGAAGGATTATGACGTGAGAACGAGGTGAAAGGAGGAGTAGATGGGAGAGGGGAAGAGGAGGAGGTTGGAGGCAGTGTAATTCTTGAATGCTACTGCTCTGGGCAGAGGGCCCAGAGCCTCTGTTTACTGGGGGACCACAGCTGGCCCTGAGAGACGAATGGGGGATTGAGCTTCGAGAGCCTACGTGGTTCTAATACAAAAACAGACTAAGGATTAGTGAGTATGTCAAACAGGACAAGGCCTCATTTAAAGAAAACGTAGACTGTACATTACTGCTCTCTTGTTGTGTTTTGCTAATTTTTTGGCACCATATAACGAGAATAGCTGCAAGATATTTAGCTGTTTGTCATCTGCATCAGGCAACATTTCTTCCCCTCTAAGGCCTCTCACAACCCCAGTAAAAGAAGAAAAAAAAAAAAAAAGGCACCATCAACACAAGCACATTCTTCAATTTATATTTATAACGTCTGACATATTATTGTCCCAGTGTCAGATCCAATTTTAATCCTCAGAGGTCATCGCAGTTCTATTTTGGCCACTGGGTAAATACGTATGTGGCTGTTGGCAGTGGCAAGGGTCAGGCCTGTCAGTCTGCTAAGGGCTCATCTAAGCTTCCGCTGAAAGTTTGGCCATTTTTCTTTTTCATGCTTGATTAAGTGTCCTTGTTGATTCATGTGCAAAACATCCAACTGAGTGTACAATGGTTTTGTGTGTTTGAGATTGAGAGAAGGGGCTTCAGAGCGGAGCGGACATGTTCTCAAAATACTGAATCAACACAGCATAATCTTTAGTGGCTATTATCACATTTCTAAAGTCACAAATGGCTTATGTGTACTATAAGTCAACTTAATCAATTACACAAGCACTAACATGTCACTGTTGTTCTCTAACAACAGTGTTAACAGGTCCGGTCCATAGTTCATTGTCCAAGTACCGTTTACACTCACTGTCCAAGAAATAAGTGCAGATAATATCTCACTGTGGACTTGATGATCAGATCTTGGGATAGTACAGAGGTTTGTGACAGCTTCTCTGTCAGGTAACCAACTCCTTTGGAACAAGGTTTGAGTATTATCTACATTAGAGCTTACAATGAGAGGTTTATGTTCCTCAGAAGATAAATCATACCAACCTCAACTATTGCACATTCAAAACTTAATTTGTTCTTGTGAGATGCAATCATAGGAAATGAGGTATGCAAACCACCCACATCATAAGTTATTTTTTATCAGCTATAAAACAATAAAAATTGTAGCCACCTAGTCCCACAATACAGTATATGAGAAGCAGATAGTCAAGGTTATGGTCCCGGAAGTTTAGCAATAATATGTATGCACTTGGCATTCATGAAGCATATTTCTGCCTCCATGGCATTTTAGGGCGTATACAGTGTTGACGGTCATGTATGTTGCTGTGAAACCAAAGTGATATATTCATACACATACTGATGACATATTCTCAGGGCTTATGTTATGTATTGTATAATGCAAAACTGCACGGTGTTTATACTATACATTATTGGATAACATGTACGGATGTACAATTGTTGAGAAATGCAATTAAAAGACATACACAACTTGTATAAAATTATAAATTTACTGTCCTTGTTTGATCTTTACTAAGTTCCTTTTACATTTGCATTGTTCTTTGTCATCTGTGCTGTCAAAAGAACAGATAAAGTTTTGAATGTGCAATAGTTATAGGAGGAATAGTCAAAAGACTGTTGAGGTCGGTGGTAGCATGAAAAGATCGGGTGAGATGCAACCATAGGAAATGAGGTATTCAAACCACTGACATGAGAAGATGTTATTTTTTATCAGCTATAAAACAACAAAAAATGTAGCCACCGAGTCCCACAGTGTACGAGAAGCAGATAGTCAAGGCTATGGTCCCGGACGTTTAGCAATAATATGCACTTGGCATTCATAAAGCACATTTCTGCCTCTATGGCATTTTAGGCCGTATACAGTGTTGACGGTCGTGATTGTTGCTGGGAAAGCAAAGTGATAGGTTAATACACACACTGATGACATATTGTCAGGGCTGATGTTATGTATTGCACAAAACTGCATGGTGTTTATACTATACATTATTGGATAACATGCGCTGATGTACACTTGTTGAGAAATGTAATCAAAAGACGTGCACAACTTGTGTAAAATGAGAAATTAACTGTCCTTGTTTGGTCTTTAGTAAGTTCTTCTGACATTTGCATTGTTCTTTGTCGTCTGTGTGCTGTCAAATTGATCATTTCGTGCTGCCAAAGAGACACTATCAGCTGCAGTCAATCACAGTCACTAATGCAATGTTAATAGACCAGACATTATGGAACCTTCAGTGCCATTTATTGTACAATTTAAGTGACTGTAATTACAGTATATACTTAAGCCTGTATGTACAATTGTGACACTGCGTAAATTAGCAAACATCTAAAATTTGCTCACCCTATTCTTGTTTAAAAAAAATCTTATGGATGTATGTTACCTGGAAAAACAACCTTTAAAACAAATAATTAAAGGCCAATAAATAGGACACTGAAAATCATGATCCATGTGTGTCAACGTCCGACCGAAACTGTACATCCATTTTGGCATCCACTGTGGCACAGTATTATCAGAGCAAACCTCCCATATACATAGATCCAGCGCTCTGCGTAGTGCCCCGTATGCACGAGTAAGCGCATGTAGAATGTAAATTAATGAATGACAAGGCGCTTCGTATAAAATGTTTCCCAGTCCCTTCCTGCTCCGTCACTGATGAAAATATAATGGCAAATTTCTCCAAATATTTATTTGTCTCCCGTGGCACACAGTGTTAGTGTAAATAGTCATATTTTTTAGATATAATCCGTACTGGAGATATGCTCTGAAGATATGCAAAGTTATGTTTTAATAACATTAAATTTGTTATTTTGTACAAAAAATATAATGTGCAAAATATTTGATAAAAAAAAAGTATAAATAGTGTTTCACGTCCAGGATTGGTCACCGGTTAATAGTAGGACACTAGACAAACATGTACACCTATGGACAATTTAGAGTCTCCAATTAACCTAACATGCTTGTTTTTGGAATCTGGGAGGAAGGCGCTGTACCCGAAGAAAACCCCCACACACACGGGGCTTGCACACTCCACACTGAGATGCCCAAACGGAGATTCGAAACGTGGCCTAAGTTTGAAATCCTTCTGGTTAACCTCAACCCTGTTCATGTGTTTGTTTGTTTACTTTATAGTGTACAAATCACCAGAGTATGAGTCACTCGGATTTGAGCTGACGGTGGAGCGGCTGGTTTCCATCGGTTACCCACAGGAACTGTTAAGCTTCGTCTATGATCCGTCTTTTCCTACCAGGTAAACCAATTATACTACTGCGGTCGCCACTAAATGGTCTTATCTCCAACTTCAGCTACGGGATCAATTTGTTTTTTGTTTAATTTATGCTTGAATAGAGCTAATGCAGACGACAGGCACGAGTTTAAAGCTAGTTTGGCGGCCTTTCATGAAACTATATGTGACATTTGTTAATATGACATTAAACAGGTAAACTATTTTGATTTATTAATGTATATTTGACTTACAGGGGCCTTGTGTTCGACACCATGTATGGAAACCTGTTGAAGGTTGATGCCTACGGTAATATACTGGTCTGCGTCCATGGATTCAACTTCCTCAGAGGGTGAGGCTTCTGAACATTCATCTCTCCTCGTCTCTGAGGAAGATTGTTAGTAACACTGTCAGGTTTGTGTCCTCAAATGGTATGCGTGCTTGCAACACCGTCCTCACGATCTGATCTGAAAAGGTTTCCTCTCTCCCCAGTCCCGAGATCAGGGAGCGCTACCCAAACAAGTTCATCCAGAGAGATGATACAGAGCGCTTTTATATCCTGAACACGCTCTTCAACCTTCCAGGTAAGGTGTTGGCACACCAAAGAGGGAGTTTTGTAACTGTGGGAATGATGCTTGCAACTGACAGATGTCCTTTTCTTTTAAAGAAACCTACCTATTTGCATGCTTAGTGGATTTCTTCTCCAACTGTGATAGATACACAAGGTAAGAAGACGCTTAATGCTTTTCATGCAGGAAGCTGCTGGGCGTGGCATGTTGAGTGATACAAAACCAACCTGTGGCAAAACAAAGCCCTGCAGTATGGGAGGATCTTCATTGATCAAGCAGCAGATTTTCTTTATCTGGAACAATTAATTAGTCATCCATTTTCATCTCTAATAATCGTAAAACAGCATGGTTTCCCATCATGATAACTCAGATGTTTTAACACAGAGATTAGCAATTGATGTTATAGCTAATGGTGTCCAATGGCCTGTACATTTGACAATGTAATCTGGAATGGCTGCATGGTCTTTGTCCTCTGAATTCTGGTTGTTGGTCTTTTAGGGGGAGAATGCTTTCCTGTTTGGCCTGGGACCCCTCCATCAAGGGAAGGCTATCCCATTTAAAAGCAAACAAATAGATAAACCCCAAACCAAGAACTAAAACAAATGTATTTCAAAAGATACTGCAAAGATATTGTGCGATGTAATGCCACTGCAGTTTACGTATGTCTCTGCTCTTCCCCTTCAGCTGCGAAACCGGTTTCAAGGATGGCGACCTTTTCATGTCCTACAAGAGCATGTTCCAGGATGTCCGTGATGCTGTTGACTGGGTTCATTTCAAGGTACAGCATTTGTGAGAGCTGTGTCTGTCAATAAATAGACACTTCCGTTATACTGTGAGGACAGTAGTTAGGATTTTATTAGATTTTTGGAAAATTACTGTTTCCTCGCCACTTTGCGGTTCTCTTACTGCTGTCTCAGTGCATCACGGATTATCAAGATTGTAACTCAAAAACACTCATATCTAGGGTTGTACAGTATACCGGTATTAGTATATAGTACCATGATACTAATGAATCATTTTCGGTACTATACGGCCTCTGAAAAGTACCGGTCCGCCACCCACCCACCGCCTTACTTACTAATAGAAGACAAGTTGTCTTGTATGTTCACTATTTTATTTAAGGACAAACTTGCAATAAGATATTTTGTTAAAATAAAGCCAATAATGCAATTTTTTGTCGTCCCTTTTATTTAGAAAAGTACCGAAAAGTATGGAAATCATTTTGGTACCGGTACCAACATATTAGTATCAGGACAACACCACTCATATCTTAAATCAGCCATGCCCATTGAAATTAATTTAAATCAATTTATTCCGTGCTTGGTCCTTCTAAAACACCACAATTTTAACAGGTAACGTGTATTTTAAAAGTAACAACAAACTTTTAGATATAGTTTAAAAACATCATGATAGCATGTACTACAAACAACTACAGTAATTTTATAAAAAATACTGTAATAATATTGTACACAATTTACCTTGGAGAGCAGTCTTTTGTAGATGTTTCCTAGGAGCTGCTTCTCCGTGGTGTAACAATAGGAACTAGAAAAACTTTGATTATGTTCCACACAGATGTATTTGAGTGATCGACCGGAAAGCTCAGAGTTGATAAATGATATTTATTCAATGTCTGTGTAGCAAAGGTAATGCTCTACTGCCCAGTTTGTTGAGTCAGCAGTAAACGGAACAAACTGAAACACGTCAAACACAGCATCTACAGCTTGTCAATATTTGTATGGACATGTGTGACTGACATGCTGTCGCAGGGGAAGGCTTCTAACCGGTACGACATGATTCTAATGGTTTATTTCTCTGATTCAGCTGTCGGCTTCTCTTCCGTCGCACTCAGTTTCTCAATTCTTATGGTTGGAGGGGAGGATTGTGTCATTCTCTGAGCGGCGCTCAAGCACGTACATCAACTCTGATCAAAACGTATGTTTGATACTTGTGTGGACGAAGCAGAAACAACAACGTGTAACAATTTATTAACTCTTTTCTGCTCAAATCGTTTAGTTTTTTGTGTAAACGAAGCAGAAAAAGCAAATGGGTAACAATATATTAACTATTTATTGCTCAAATGGCACATCTTTGTTACGAATATTACTTCAACCAGCTACGAAAATGCTTGCAACTCAAATTATGTGCTCTGTCCTCAACCCCATCCAACACCTTTGTGATGAACGAGAACTAAAAATCAGCTATCTTGTTTACTTAAATAAGTAAACAGCTCAACACTGGGTGGGTCGAGTGGACGATATGGTAGTGGACACTGACAAACTTCAGCCAATAACTCACTTGTCATTGCATTTGCTAAACTTCATGTATGTGTTTTGATGGCATCCTTAGAAAACAAGTTGCAGCATAGTAAAAAATATAAGGAACAAAAGAAAAAGCACAGCAGGTGCTGTATTATGTTCATGTCCAGTGTTGGGACTAACGCGTTACATACTGTAACGCCGTTAGTTTCGGCTGTAACTAGTAATCTAACGCGTTATTTTTTATATTCAGTAACTCAGTTACCGTTACTACATGATGCGTTACTGCGTTATTTTACGTTATTTTTTATGTAGTATCGGCTAGAAACAGAAGATCTAAGTGTGTTTTATTGCAGCGCTGCGGTGGAAAAGAAGAGGCGTGCTTTGTGTGGGTGGGGGCGGGTGGGGGCGGGGTGGGCTCCCAGACCGTAGTTGAGGGGCGCAGGGAGACGTTCCTCCAGGGCCTATGTACTTCGGGGCTAACAACCTTCACTTTACCCGGAAGTGGGTCTTTACAGCTGAGGGTGAATGACGAGGCCGGCGGTTTGTTGCAACTTTGTGACTTTATTGGACGCAGCCATCCACCAAGCTAGAGCACCTGCACTCGCTCACTGTCGCCGGTCCCTCTTCTCTCTCGCCCACTCACTCACTGACGTCACTCACCTCACATGCTGTCATAACTTAAAGGGCCACACACACATATGCTACTCTCATAACAACTAACAAGACATCATGGCGAAGCCAGAAGTCGAGTTTCTTAACATGAAGACATTCTCAATACTTTTCTTTTGTCGAGCACAAAGAAAATAACATTTTAGTTAAATGTAAATTGTGTCTTGGATCAAAGATCCTATCTACTTAAAGTTAAAGTTAAAGTGCCATTATGTTGCAGCTATTTAAAATAGTTTTGTCAATTTGTTCTGGCCTGAAATAAATTGGCCCTTTGAAACATATCTTTGTCTTTGTGTGTTGTATGTAGACCACATTGCTTAGCAGAGTTTGTGTGTTGTATGTAGACCACATTGCTTTCTGAGTTTGTGTGTTGTATGTAGACCACATTGCTTAGCAGAGTTCAGTGATGCAAATGCATGTCAAGTTGATCAACACATTGTATTATTCTCCAGTGCAATAACAGTACTAAAATGAAGGCTAAAAGGGCATTAATGGGAGCCATAAAAAAAAAAGGGGAAAAAAAGAAGTAACTAAATAGTTACTTTTCACAGTAACGCATTACTTTTTGGTGTAAGTAACTGAGTTAGTAACTGAGTTACTTTTGAAATAAAGTAACTAGTAACTGTAACTAGTTACTGGTTTTCAGTAACTAACCCAACACTGTTCATATCCTCTATGACCCACAGCTCAATGTCCTTGCATTATTTATCTGTCGCTCAATTCATCAGCATTGACAGTTAAGCAGCAATAACTGTATACATCTAACATTTCAGGGAACTCTGAAGGAGAAAACTGTGGAGAATCTGGAGAAGTATGTTGTGAAAGATGTAAGTGCGTTGTCTTCAGGAAGACACACTTATATTTTTAAGGAGGCTTATTTGCAACCCCCATAATGGTTTTCTGTGTCCCACTAGGGAAAGTTGACTCTTCTCCTGAGTCGAATGAATGAAGTAGCCAAGGTTTTTTTGGCTACCAACAGTGACTACAAGTACACTGACGTAAGTAAGACCCTTAAACCACTCCAGCTCCTTGCCCTATTAGTACTTTTACACTCCATCAAGTGTCACAATTACCTCCATCAAATTAATTCAATACATCATTTTTTTCCCCACTGTTTTATAAAAATGTTTTAATCAGTCATCATGCATTGGAAACTTTCTTATCGATTGTGTTTTGTTCTAACAGAAAATCATGACCTACCTGTTTGACTTCCCTTACGGCCCGAAGGTAAACATTACCTTAATCTACTATGCATTAAATCAAAACAAGATGATCCAACACAGTCTTATATCTATCTTATGAAGAGGGTTATAAGTTATTTGTGCTGTTATCATTCGCATCTATGATTGTGTGTAATTTTAATCATGGGTGTGTGTTTTTGTCTGCATCAGCCTGGTACTTCCCACCGACCCTGGCAGTCCTACTTTGACCTCATTCTGGTGGACGCTAGGAAGCCGTTGTTTTTTGGCGAGGGGACAGTGCTCCGACAAGTGGACACGGTGAGAAGACTGGAAAGTTACAGCTGGGGCTTGCAGTTATGATATAGAAAATACAAGAATGTACATTTACTAGCCGAAACACTTGTCCAAAATGCTTCTTCAAGCACATTTGTCCTCAGCCACTTTTGGTCATTGAAATGCTGAAGTTGGAATTATGCATCAGATTGGTTACAAAAAAAGCTGATGCAATTGACTTGCTGTGGCTTGCTTGATGGAGTCAGCATTTCAGGAAGTGCTGAACCACAAACAACCTTCTTTAGCAAAAAGCAACATTATCTAGTGGGGGTTACTTGTCTGGCCGATAATGTCGAAAATGAGAGTGATGCCAGACTTTTTAAACAATAACTCAAAAAATCACTTTCTTCATCAAGCAGCATCAATCCCATTTTGTCTCTGGAAAATATGAGATAACATTTAAGGTTAAGGAAAAATTCAGCTGCCTCATACACGGTTATACAGCAGTGTTTCCCACACATTCATTTATTTGTGGCGGCCCGCCACGAAATAATTACGTCCACCACAAATAGAAAAAAAACACAAAATAAATTAAAAAAAATGTTTATATTTTTATTCCTGTCCAGCTTCTCAGGCAAATCATATAGTTGATGCAGATGCCCGTATAGGCTGTTCAGATTTACTTTACAAAAGAGAAGTGTAGGATACTTCTCTTGTTGCCTTATTTGTATTTGACCACTACTGTTTTCTGTTTATTTGTTACTGACTGTGGCAGGACACCTCTGCCTCTGTTTCACTTTATGTTGCTGGTAAATAATATGGTTGTAGTAGTAGGCTAAAGTTAAATTATTTAGTATGCACTAATTAAAGGTGCAGAGCTTTAAGAGACATATTAGCTTTTATATTTTATAAGATATATTTTTTGTAAGAACCACGATTAATAAATATATTTCAGTGAATAACTTATTGTTCAAATCTGTATATAAATATGTACACAAAGTGTTGTAATTATATTGTAAAATGGGTGGCTGGGTGGGCGTTTAAAACAAAACTGTTATTATTAATTAGTAAGTATACATTTTTTGAGCCTTTTTAGAGAAAATCATATCATTGCAGTAAATTATGCAAATTATTCGATGATGTCATGGTGACCACGCCCATAGCCACGCCCCCACCGCCACAGGTATCTTGGCAGTTTATGGGAAACACTGTACAGTACTAATAAAATACAGTCCAGTATGTCGCTGTACCACTCAGGACTAACACAAAGACAACTATTGATCATCTAATGTAGTAAGGATGTTCAAATTTTATGTTGACCATTCCGATACCGATCATCAATGAGTTGATCGGCTGGTACCAAACACATATATTGACTGTAAAAATGCCAGTTTATTAAACAATGTCAATACAATATTCAAAGTAGTTCATTATGTTCTTGTGATTCATACATATGTTTGAGCAAATGAAAGTCAATGGTACACAAAAGTTAAACAAAAGCAAAACTATCTACAAAACCGTTCAAATCGTCTTAGTTTTTGCCTCCAAAGTCTTCCTGTATCCAGGGAACTATTCCCTGAGTTTATAAACGTTAATTAAAAACAAAACATTTTTTTGAGAAAATAAAAATGTTGACTTAATTAGTTTAGTATCGAACCTTTTACTAATACTACCCTTGGTATCGACACCAATTTATGGATGAGCCGCCCTCTTTTTACGTCTCATGTACTGACAGTTGTTGTTATATTATCCTCTCTCCAGACCCTTACTGATCTATTTGTTAATTTACTCAATTTATTTGAGCAGTTTTTTTGGTGTTGTTTACAGTTAGCTCAGTAGTTATCTCAGCTTTAGCGTGCCTGCTTCTAGTTTGCTCCCGGTGTGTGACATGTTTAGCCTTGTTTTCCAGTACTTAAGATACTAAGAAATACAGTTTATTTGCAATGAAGGTGATTCTTACGATCTCAGGGGAGTGACTCTACATTATATGGAGACTAGGGTTGTCTGGGTACCAATTATTTGTTACAAGTACCAAAATGTATATCGATACTTTTCAAAATAAAGGGAACTACAAAAAATTTCAATATTGGCTTTATTTTAACAAAATCTTACAATGCAATAAACATATGTTTCCTATTGCACTTAAACAACAATTTTAGAAGGTTAAAATAGAAATTAAAAGGCATTAAACACATTGGGCTTTTCTTGTTGCACTCAAAGAACAATTTACAATTTTCCATTTTACATATAGTCTGCCATAATCAAAGATTATGTTAGAATCGAATAAAAAGCTTTATAAACATCATATTAAATGCTTCATGATTTATGGTTGCCAATCCTGGTCTGTGCTTTAAGAAAATAAAATTATTAGTAAATACTAAAAACAAAACTGGATAAAAATAGACTAGGGCTGCAACTAACAACTAATTTGATAATCGATTAATCTGTCGATTATTACTTCGTTTAATCGATTAATAATCAGATAAAAGAGACAAACTATATTTCTATCCTTTCCATTATTTTATTGAAAAAAAACAGCATACTGGCACCATACTTATTTTGATAATTTTTTCTCAGCTGTTTGTACATGTTGCAGTTTATAAATAAAGGTTTATAAAAAAAATAAAAAAAGTAGCCTCTGCGCATGCGCATAGCATAGATCCAACAAATCGATGACTAAATTAATCGCCAACTATTTTTATAATCGATTTAATCGATTAGTTGTTGCAGCCCTAAAATACACAGATAAGCCATGTAGAATGCAAAACACACATTTTTAAAGATACAAATAAAATTGTAGGAATTTGTTACAAAATTCAGACATTTCACTTGACGCTAATTGGGCGGTTTTACCTGCGCTAAAATCTGGCATCAAGCCAAGCAGCTGTGTGCACTTCTACGTATCTACACGTGCACAACAGAGGAGCTGGGTTACTAATGAGAGTAGCGTATATGTGATTGCGAGAATGGCAACGTGTTTGCTGAGTGATGTCAGTGAGTGAGTGGGCGAGTAAAGAGAGAGAGAGGTAGCGTGTTCACTGCACAGTAGAGTGACGAACGGGTCTGGTTGTGTCCTGCAAAACTCGTAATAAATGAACCAGATTGTCACGAATCGGCGGCCTTGTCATTCTGACCCGAAAGCGGAGTAAAGTGAAGGGTGTTACCCCCGAAGAAAACATCGGCCCTGGAGGGAACGTCTGCCCTGTGCTCCTTGACTACGGTCTGGGAGTCGGACAGCTGGAAAGCTAACAACATTATTACCTGTCACTCTTTATAACTCCTTGCGCAGATCTGAAATATTATTAGTATTATTTAAATGTTTATCTAAGTTTGAAGCAAAGGTGGTAATACTCATCGACACATTTGGCGAGGCGTGTTTTAAAGCAACACTTACAGCGCGGCACCTCCCTGTTTAAAGCGTCACCTTTATCGTTAGTTTCGAAGCCCAAATACCTCCATGTTGCGCTTCACACCCTCTTTTTTAACCGGTAGAATTGCTGTTTTGTTGCCATTATTCCTCTCCCAGACGTTATTGATTGTATTCCCTTTGTGCGTGCGTTTTGACACACTCAAAATCATGCGCCTCGGCTCTGTAGTCACCGCCGCACAGCAGCATAAACGGTACCGGTATTTTTAAAGGTAGTATTGTATTGTTTCCAATTCATTACTACTTTATTAGTACCGGTATACCGTACAAACCTAATGGAGACACATACCGTAATTTCCGGACTATAAGCCGCTACTTTTTCCCCTCGTTCTGGTCCCTGCGGCTTATACAGCGGTGCGGCTTATTTACGGCCTGTTCTTCTCTGACACCGACGAAGAGGATTTCGGTGGTTTTAGTACGCAGGAGGAAGACGATGACACAATGATTAAAGACTGACTTTTCATATACCGGTAGGCTGGTTATTTTGATAACGTACAGGCGAGCACTTTGTATTACTTTGCACCGTTGTATTATTTGTACTCTGCACGAATGCTGTTCGCCATGTCAAAGATGTGAAAGTTTGATTGAATGATTGAAAGATTTATTGTTAATAAATGGGACGCTTTGCGTTCCCAAACAGTCATCTCTGTCCCGACAATCCCCTCCGTGGTAGCAGGAACCCCTATATACTACGGTAAATACACATCAAAACCCTGCGGCTTATAGTCGGGTGCGGCTTATATATGGAGCAATCTGTATTTTCCCCTAAATTTAGCTGGTGCGGCTTATAGTCAGGTGCGGCTTATAGTCCGGAAATTACGGTAATTAGCTGCTAGCCACTTAGCAGTCGTCTAGCTAAAAATACATATTGTCTCATGTATGTAATGTAATTTATTAAAAGACATTAATCATCAACAGCAATCTCATATTTTTTCATGAAAATCGGCCGATACTAATCAGTGGCTGATCGATCGGCACATGTCTAAATTGTACACAAGTGTAATGTGCCTGTAAACACTGTTGGCAAACCCAGCTCTATCACCTTTAATACTGTCATGACCATCTTATGATTAACTTGGTATAACCCGATATAAACTAATTCAAGTTCATCTGTGGACTGGTACAATAGATACGGTATGTGAATCTTACAAGTCATGATTAAATTTGATTTAGATTCTAGGCTGCTGACGTCTACACGCAGCGAGTAAGATTAAGCGGGGAGATGACCTAAAAACATTTTTATTAAGAATTGATTTCTAAAAAAAGTTTTTTTTTTTTGATCGATTTAAAAAAAATTATGAATTGATTTGGAATCTCAAGTGATTCAGATGTGAGTTGATTTTTTTCAGCACTCTTATGGCACAGACTTGTCACTTTAGTGTCAATACAGAGTATACTCATACTGTCAACTTTTGACAGTATTATAGAGACTTAGACTTAGACAAACTTTAATGATCCACACGGGAAATTGTTCAACACAGTTGCTCAATTACAATGATGGAAAGTGTAAGGATGGAAAGGACAATGCAGGTATATATAGACTAATATAGCGATAAAAAAATCCAACATATATATGACTATATACATAATATGTGTACAGAATAATATATATACAGATATCGTCTATTCAGCAATATCACTTCATACGTCATACTAGCTGCTGAATTACTTAAAGGGCTGATTAAAACCATTTCTATTCATTTGTTTTGGTGTCTGTCGGCGACAGTTTTTTTTTTCAAATAGGAATATGAAAAAACTTTTTGCGACATACATTTTTGTGCATTCTTGCATGCATTTTTGGATCAATTCCAGACGCACCATCCCAACATCGGCGTTCTGTTATCTAGACCGTACTTCTACAGTATATCGCCAAGAAAAGGTGGTATGTGCTGCATATTTCACAACATAACGAAACAGCACAGTTTTGGAGCGTTGGAGCATATGATGTCATTAATGTGGAGGGAAATGACATCTCAAATAGAATTTGAAAATCCAAGGAAATATTTTAAAGACTTGGTCTTCGCTTGTTTAAATAAATTGATTTTTTTTTTTACTTTGCTTCTTATAACTTTCAGAAAGACAATTTTAGAGAAAAAATACAACCTTAAAAATGATTTTTTTTAAAACACATATACTTTTTTACCTTTTAAATTCCTTCCTCTTCTTTCCTGACAATTTAAATCAATGTTCAAGTAAATTTATTTTTTCTATTGTAAAGAATAATAAATACATTTTAATTTAATTCTTCATTTGGGCATAGCCGGTAGTGCAGTACAGGCGAAAACCTCATTTAAATAGTGTGGTCTACACCACTTTTGTTCTTGTTATCAGTTGTAAACACAGTCTTAGTGGATCACACGCAACACGCCCACTAATAGTACATGCAATTTTATACTTTGCACAGTCTATTACATGACCGCTTCTATGTTAGCTACCTCTCTTTGTTTATAATGTATATTTTCTGCTGGATCTACTCTCTATTTTATGCTGCCCTTTTTTTGCTGCAGCCGTTACATATACTGTAATATTGTACGTGGTAATTGGGATTTGTTATATATTGTATACATTGTATAATAATATAATATATCGGTATATATTATACTGTATAAATATAACACATATGTTATATTTTATATTGCTACCATTGTAAATTTTTTGTCTACTTTATACCTTTTGTTTTCACACTGTTTTTGTGCCCTTGTGTGAACGATCCTTTCCATCATTTGTAACGGAGCTACTGTGTGGAACAATTTCCCTTGTGGATCATTAAAGTTTTTTCGAAGTCTAAGTCTATTTAGCGGCTGGTACTTGGATCTGAGTAGATCAAGACTATACTGTGTGTATACATAATAGCAATCTTTACTTTATCTCAAACTCTAACTTCATATTTTTGCCATATCAGACCACAGGGCGACTAAAGATAGGCACCTATACCGGACCTCTGCAGCACGGTATCGTCTACTCCGGAGGTGAGACGCATGATCTGATGTTCAGATGTTTGTGCTCACTCAGAAGGTTGTGATGTTGTGACGCTGGTTTACCACAGGTTCTTCGGACATCGTGTGTGACCTGTTGGGAGCCAAAGGCAAAGACATTGTGTACATTGGAGACCATATCTTTGGAGACATACTCAAGTCCAAGAAGCGCCAAGGCTGGAGGACCTTCTTGGTCATCCCTGAGCTCGCCCAGGAGCTGCACGTGTGGACCGACAAGAGCTGTGAGGCCCAAAACAAATCTACAACATGAACATTTCTGCTCATGTGGTTGCATTAATAGCCACAAAAAAAGATACAGATCATGAGTTCAAAGTCACATACTTGGTCACGCAGTACACGTGACACTGAGATTCTTATTCTTTTACAGCTTTATTTGAGGAGCTGCAAGGCCTTGACATTTTCTTAGCAGAACTCTACAAGTAAGTACTTTAACCCTCTTGTACTGATTCTGCCGCTCTCTGCAAAACAGTGTGTAAGCTCCTCTGGGTCATCATGAGTGTAAAGTCTAAAGGAGCAGCCAGATAACCTAATGTTATATATAACCCGGCACAGTTTGCTCTTGCACCACCTTCAGCTTCCCCTCCCCCCATCATCTCTAATCATCGCTCATTGTCCCGCAGACATCTGGACAGCAGCAGTAATGAAAGGCCAGACATCAGCACTATTCAGAGAAGAGTCAAGGTACAGCTTTAATAGCCTCCGTTTCCGCTTGCAAAGGTGTTTGTCAGGCGTGGTTTATCTTAGTTCCGATAGAGCTCCTCCAGTTCAGATAATTCTCAGTGAGTGGAGTTTTAGGATTAATGATTAACCATGAATTGATTTACGTGGACCCCGACTTAAACAAGTTGAAAAACTTATTCGGGTGTTACCATTTAGTGGTCAATTGTACGGAATATGTACTGTACTGTGCAGTCTACTAATAAAAGCTTCAATCAATCAAAAAAAAAACGCAGTTATGCTAACATAGCCACCATTTTGTGTCCATTGATTGATTGATTGATTGAAACTTTTATTTGTAGATTGCACAGTGAAGTGCATATTCCGTACAATTGACCACTAAATGGTAACACCCGAATAAGTTTTTCAACTTGTTTAAGTCGGGGTCCACTTAAATTGATTCATGATACAGATACTGTATATCAGGGGTCACCAACGCGGTGCCCGCGGGCACCAGGTCGCCCGTAAGGACCAGATGAGTCGCCCGCTGGCCTGTTCTAAAAATAGCTCAAATAGCAGCACTTACCAGTGAGCTGCCTCTATTTTTTAAATTGTATTTATTTACTAGCAAGCTGGTCTCGCTTTGCCCGACATTTTTAATTCTAAGAGAGACAAAACTCAAGTAGAATTTGAAAATCCAAGGAAATATTTTAAAGACTTGGTCTTCACTTGTTTAAATAAATTGATTACTTTTTTTACTTTGCTTCTTATAACTTTCAGAAAGACAATTTTATTGAAAAAATACAACCTTAAAAATGATTTTAGGATTTTTAAACACATATACCTTTTTACCTTTTAAATTCCTTCCTCTTCTTTCCTGACAATTTAAATCAATGTTCAAGTAAATTAATTTTTTCTATTGTAAAGAATAATAAATACATTTTAATTTAATTCTTCATTTTAGCTTCTGTTTTTTCGATAAAGAATATTTGTGAAATATTTCTTCAAACTTATTATTATTAAAATTCAAAAAAATTATTCTGGCAAATCTAGAAAATCTGTAGAATCAAATTTAAATCTTATTTCAAAGTCTTTTGAATTTCTTTTAAAATGTTTGTTCTGGAAAATCTAGAAGAAATAATGATTTGTCTTTGTTAGAAATATAGCTTGGTCCAATTTGTTATATATTCTAACAAAGTGCAGATTGGATTTTAACCTATTTAAAACATGTCATCAAAATTCTAAAATGAATCTTAATCAGGAAAAATTACTAATGATGTTCCATAAATTCTTTTTTTAATTTTTTCAAAAAGATTCGATTTAGCTAGTTGTTCTCTTCTTTTTTTCGGTTGAATTTTGAATTTTAAAAAGTCGAAATTAAAGATAAACTATGTTTCAAAATTTAATTGTCATTTTTTTTGTGTTTTCTCCTCTTTTAAACCGTTCAATTAAGTGTAAATATCATTAATTATTAATAATAACATAGAGTTAAAGGTAAATTGAGCAAATTGGCTATTTCTGGCAATTTATCTAAGTGTGTATCAAACTGGTAGCCCTTCGCATTAATCAGTGCCCAAGAAGTAGCTCTTGGTTTCAAAAAGGTTGGTGACCCCTGCTGTATATACTATCAAATATATACATATATATACATATACATAATACAGTCATCACACAAGATAATCATCAGAGTATATACATTTAATTATTTACATTATTTACAATCCGGGGTGTGGGATATGGAGGGGGGGCGGGGGGTTAGGTTTGGTTGGTATCAACCCTTCTGTCATCAACAATCAGCATCAACAATTGCATCATCAGAGAAATGGCCATTGAAACAGTGTAGATCTGACTTGGTAGGATATGTACAGCAAGTAGTGGACATAGAGAGAGAGATATCAGAAAGCATAAGAAAAACATTTGATTATTAACAATCCGGGGAGGGATGACACTGATAAGTCCTGTTGAAACTGTTCTGCTGTGTTCGGCTACTGCAAACCGCTTCCTTTCCCACCTCTTTCAGAAAGTCACCCACGACATGGATATGTGCTACGGCATGATGGGCAGTCTGTTCCGCAGCGGCTCCAGGCAGACCCTGTTTGCCTCCCAAGTGATGCGCTACGCCGACCTTTATGCAGCCTCCTTCATCAACCTGCTGTACTACCCCTTCAGCTACCTCTTCAGGGCTGCACATGTGCTCGTGAGTACAGGAAAAGACCACTTTGAGATGGTTTTTATCTTTTATGTCAACACACACACACACAAAGAAAGTCTCAATGGCTTCAAGCAGCATGCATAATGAATGAATAAAGCGTTTGTAAAAGACAGGGTTCGCACACAGAGACATATTTGGCGCGATGCAAAGGTTCACAGGGTTTCCCACACATTCATTAATTTGTGGCAGCCCGCCACGAAAGAATTACGTCCGCCACAAATAAAAAAATTAAAAAATCTAAAAAAAAAAAATTTTTAAATACTAATTTTTTTTATTTTATTTTTTATTTTTTTTGTCCTCTCCAGCTTCTCAGGCAAATCATATAGTTGATGTAGATGCCCATATCGGCTGTTCAGATTTACTTTACAAAAGAGAAGTGTAGGATACTTCTCTTGTTGCCTTATTTGTATTTGACTTTATTAAATGTATTTATATTAGAAACACAACATGTGTATATAACAAAGGGTGCAAAGTCTGCAGGCAGTAGGAAACACATGGTTAAGTGTAGGGAGTAAAACTGATGGCAGTCTAAAGTTCAAGATTTTTGGAGCACTTTGTTCAGTGGATCAGATGTTTGATGAAGCTCTGTGTCTATCTACCACCACTACTGTTTTCTGTTTATTTGTTACTGACTGTGGCAGGACACCTCTGCCTCTGTTTCACTTTATGTTGCTGGTAAATAATATGGTTGTAGTAGTAGGCTAAAGTTAAATTATTTAGTATGCACTAATTAAAGGGGCAGAGCTTTAAGAGACATTTTCGCTTTTATATTTTATAAGATATATTTTTTGTAAGAACCACAATTAATAAATATATTTCAGTGAATAACTTATTGTTCAAATCTGTATATAAATATGTACATAAAGTGTTGTAATTATATTGTAAAATGGATGGATGGATGGATGGATGGACGTTTAAAACAAAACTGTTATTAATTTGTAAGTATACATTTTTTTAACCTTTTTAGAGAAAATCATATCATTGTAGTAAATTATGCAAATTACTCGATGATGTCATGTGACCACACCCGTAGCCACGCCCCCACCGCCACAGGTATCTTGGCAGTTTATGGGAAACACTGGGTTCATCAACCGAAAAGGTCACAAACAGAGGCATTCGTTAATCGAGGTTCCACTGTAACTGCTCAATATGGTTTCCCAAGGACCACTTGGCGCCCCGAGGACCCATTAACTGCCCAGCCAGGTGCCTGATGCAAAAACGTTCAACGGAACAGTTCCTGCACTAAAACAACAGTAAATAGGAAAGTGAGAAAGTGTTGCCAAATGTGCTAATTATAAGCAAGTGTTTTTTGGGCTTGTTTTTTAACCTGTAGTTGCTTATGTGAGCCTGCTTTTTTGTCTGTGTGGTAGGTAGTTTTTTGCTTTCTGTAGCCTCGTTCCTGGTAATCACACCCGCCCAGTCGACTCGGTGCAGACTTGGTTTATCTTAGCTGTTCGCATATCTAACAATTGACTCATGCGCCCTGTTCTTCCCTAAATGTGTGCGTTCACAGTACGTTAAAAAATAAACAGTTAAGCAGTTTTGTCATTGTCGTCTAAATTTTTTTTTATTAAGAGGTTTTAAAAAGGTTTTAAAAGTCTTTAAATTTGATCTGGAAAAAGGTGTAGATACCTTGGTAAGGCATCGGGAAGTGTCTTAGTCGAATCCTATTACACAGCCACACTAGCTGACATCCGTTACAAGACAGTCTTTCATTTTCTATTTCATTCTTGTCTCTAAACTGCAGGTTAGTATGTAAGAGTCACTTATTCCAATATTTTAATTGATTTTCATTCATCAACAGTATTTGAGCTTCTAAAAACATACTCCAAACAAAAGGAAGAGAAGTAAAATTATGACTTTTTTTTACGTTTAAAAAAAAAAAGAAAAGTGATGCACTCTATTTAAATTGCAGGCATGTTCGAAATAAACCATAACCAGTGGTTCTCAAACATTTTTACACCAAGTACCACCTCAGAAAAAACTCCAATTTCCACCAGAATGACCAACATTATAATACAGTAGCATAGTAGGCGCAAGTATTCATTAAAAACAAAGTAGAGGCTTTATTTAACAAGTATATTTAACATTGTAACATTACACACAGTTTGAACAGTAGCACTGTGTTTGAATATAGGAAAATAAAACACTGATCACTTAAAGAAGAGATTATTTTGGTATGTGTACCACAGCTTGAGAATCACTGCCGTAAACCAAAACCATAACTATAAAATGGCAACTGTAAACTCGATTTATCCCGACTTATTAGCGTAAAAGTTCTTAATTTTTACTATAAAGCACTTTGAGTGTCGAGAAAAGCGCTATAGAAATTGAATCCATTACTATTATAATTAAAATGTTAGCTTGTTTTCTTAAAATCATGACTTATTCATAAATATATTAAGAAATGCTTCTTGTAAAAAGGCTTGACTTTATCATTATACAATTGTTACTTTGTCATGAACAAGAGATGCTTTAAAATGTAATATCGGAAATTATCGGTATCGTTTTTTTTTTTTTTGGGTTTTTTAAAAAATTAAATCAACATAAAAAACACAAGATACACTTACAATTAGTGCACCAACCCAAAAAAACTCCCTCCCCCATTCACACAAAAGGGTTGTTTCTTTCTGTTATTAATATTTTGGTTCCTACATTATATATCAATATATATCAATATAGTCTGCAAGGGATACAGTCCGTAAGCACACATGATTGTGCGTGCTGCTGGTCCACTAATTGTTTATTGTTTATTGTTTATTGAATGGATCCCCATTAGCTGACGCCAAGGCGACTGCTAGTCTTCCTGGGGTCCATATAGGAGCATACAAAATTTAAATACAAAGAATACATGCATTACCAGACATTATACAATGGAAAAATACAACATAAGATAAAAAGCTAGTTAAAACCAGTATTAACATTCACGTCATGTGGGCAGCTGCAAAAGGTGTATCTTTAAAGCTGTCTTGAATGACAATAGTACTAACCTTTAACAGTTTATTTTACTCATTTTCATTAATTACTAGTTTCTATGTAACTGTTTTTATATTATTTTACTTTCTTTTTTATTCAAGAAAATGTTTCTATATTATGTATCTTATTTTATTTTATTATTATTTTTAAAAAGGACCTTATCTTCACCATACCTGGTTGTCCAAATTAGGCATAATAATGTGTTAATTCCACGACTGTATATATCAGTATCGGTTGATATCGGTATCGGTAATTAAAGAGTTGGACAATATCGGAATATCGGATATCGGCAAAAAGCCATTATCGGACATCCCTATCATAAACTTATTACCTTTTCTTGTAATATATTACATTTGACCTGATTATGACTTTACTGTCAGAAAATCAAAACCAGTGAAGTTGGCACGTTGTGTAATTCGTAAATTCAACTTATATTCAATTGAATAGACTGCAAAGACAAGATACTTAATGTTCGAACTGAGAAATTACATTTTTTTCTGCAAATAATCAATAACTTAGAATTTAATGCAAAAAAGTTGGCACAGGGGCATTTTTACCACTGTGTTACATGGCCTTTCCTTTTAACAACACTCAGTAAACGTTTGGGAACTGAGGAGACCAATTTTTGGAGCTTTTCAGGTGGAATTCTTTCCCATTCTTGCTTGATGTACAGCTTAAGTTGCATTACATATCTTGTCTTTGCAGTCTATTCAATTGAATATAAGTTGAAAAGGATTTGCAAATCAATGTATTCTGTTTTTAGTTACCATTTACACAACATGCCAACTTCACTGGTTTTGGGTTTTGTAATATTTAATCTTCGTTCGTGTTAAATACAGCCTTAATTTCTATTTGTCAGCCTTTATTGCTGTAGTACAGTATTAGTGCTTGGATTTAATTTCATCTTGGCCATCATACTCCTTTGCATAAGCAAATGTTTACCGTTGTCTCCTCAGATGCCCCACGAGTCCACAGTGGAGCACACGCACGTGGACATCGACGCCGAGTCGCCGTTGGCCACGCGCAACCGCAACCACTGCAGCGACTGCAAGGACTTGGAGTGCAAACGCAACCAGCTGACCCGCTCCTTCAGCGAGATCAAACCTCCCAACCTGTTCCCTCAGACGCCACAGGAGATCACCCACTGCCATGACGAGGACGACGACGAGGAAGAAGAGGAAGAAGAGGAATAATGAACCTGTCAGGGTATTTGGAGGGTTTGTAGGGTGCGTCTAACAACACTCTATGCACACACACGACAACACTGGACGTTTTTGAGTGAGAATGAACGCATCACATGACTCGTTTTTTTAATCGATTTAATTTAGAGTTTCCTTTGGTGACAGACACTCCATTGTGTGGTTTTAACGTGACCGTTTCAGGTCCACATGAAGCATGACTCGCACAAGACTAGCATTGCCATAACGATGTGTCAGCACGTTATTCATTCTTATGAGTATTCATCACATCCATGACGGTCGCTTCGTATGAAAAATGGGGAACAACAGGCTTTTCATTTTGTGTCGTTTTTTGTCATTTTAGATGTCTTGTTTGTGTAAGCGTGCGTGTGAGAGTGCGTCTACCCACCGTCAGGAGGGGGAAGGTGTCGCGGTGCGCGGTTGGCTATTGCCCCCCCGATATCTGGTTACCTAGCAACAATGAGGACACAGTACTGTATTACAGGCTGATAGTTGCTGTGGCAACGCTGAAGCTTGTGTAAACAACATGTGAAGCGTAAAGTATTTTTTCACCACAGTTTTCATGCAAAGCGATTTCAAGTTTAGGAACTGTTGATAAAAAAGCAAAAGAGCCACTCTGAGAATGGAATTTTAAGCAACTTTTTATTTCCATTTCTTTGCCTTTGACAGAACGTTGTCCCGCTAAAGCAAACGTTATGACAGTTAATGAGCTTGTGAGCGCGTTCGCTGCTCCTTTGGTTGCATAACTTCAAATATGCATGTTTTTTTTTAAGTGTATGTGGATTGTTAGCATTTTAGAAATGTACTCACTGTAGACCCGAAACAAAATGTAACCCAAGCTGGAACTATTAAAAAAAAAAGTGAATAGCACGTTAGAAGCTGTAACTAAAATGTTAGACTTTTAAAAAAAATATGTGGGTTTACACAAGTGTTAATGGAATGTTCCATTACCTTCCTTGACTGTTAACTTTGGCTTAGATTTTATTGCAAACACGGAACTCAAGTCTAAGCTTAGATTGTGTATTTTTTCTTACTGGCATGATGTCCTGAACGCATCATTTTAGCAAGGAGTCCTGTCCTGTCATTTTCCTAAATAATTTTATGCATATTCATTATCCAGTGTTTCCTTTATTCCCAGATGTTCCTGCAGTGTGCACATTAAAGGACATGGCCTGCAAATGTATAATAAAGATAGTTTTTCATAGTGTGTCTCTTGTCTTGTTCTACTGCAATCCAAGATCTTTGTCAAAATGTACAGTAGTACTCCAGCCTATGAGCTTAATTGGTTCTGTCACAGTACACTTAAATCAACCTCTCCCACTGAAATTTATTTAAATAAATTTCGGGTCCCCCTCCCCCCAAAAATGATAGTGTACCATACCCAGTATGGTACAGATTATCAGTGATACTCCCCAATTGTTTCACCAAGTCTGCAGTTTAGATGATTTATTTTTTTATATAAATTAATATCAACTTGTCTCTTCTTTTTTCCCCAATATTCTTCGAAAGACAAAGTTATGTTGACTTCTCTGAGCCCATTTAAATAGGGCTCATGTGATGCAGTCATTAAACTCGGTTACAAACGCGACAATGGGAAAGTCAAAGGACCTCAGCACAGATCTGAAAAAACGAATCATTGACTTGAACAAGTCATTAAAGTCACTTGGTGCCATTTCAAAGCAGCTTAAGGTCCCAAAAGCAACTGTGCAGACAATTGTTTGTAAGTATAAAGTGCATGGCACAGTTTTGTCAGTGCCACGATCAGGAAAAAAACACAAGCTGTCACCTGCTGCTGAGAGAAAATTGGTCATGACGATCAAGAGTCAAAACTGAGAACCACCAAAAAGCAGGTCTGTAATGAAATGGAAGCTGCTGGAACACAGGTGTCAGTGTCCACAGTCAAGAAGGAAGCCCTTGCTCCAGAAGCGACACCTTAAGGCTCGTCTAAAGTTTGCTGCTGATCACATGGACAAAGATAAGACCTTCTGGAGTAAAGTTCTGTGGTCAGATGAAACAAAAAGTGAGCTGTTTGGCCACAATACCCAGCAATATGTTTGGAGGAGAAAAAGTGAGACCTTTAATCCCAGGAACACCATCCCTACCGTCAAGCATGGTGGTGGTAGTATTATGCTCTGGGTCTATTTTGCTGCCAATGCAACTGGTGCTTTACAGAGAGTAAATGGGACAATGAAAAAGGAGGATTACCTCCAAATTCTTCAGGACAACCTAAAATCATCAGCCCGGAGGTTGGGTCTTGGGCGCAGTTGGGTGTTCCAACAGGACAATGACCCCAAACTCACGTCAAAAGTGGTAAAGGAATGGCTAAATCAGGCTAGAATTAAGGTTTTAGAATGGCTTTCCCAAGGTCTTGAATTGAGAACATGTGGACAATGCTAAAGAAACAAGTCCATGTCAGAAAACCAACAAATTTAGCTGAACAGCACCAATTTTGTCAAGAGGAGTGGTCAAAAATTCAACCAGAAGCTTGTGGATGGCTACCAAAAGCGACCTTATTGCAGTGAAACTTGCCAAGGGACATGTAACCAAATATTAACATTGCTGTATGTATACTTTTGACCCAGCAGATTTGCTCACATTTTCAGTAGACCTATAATAAATTCATAAAAGAACCAAACTTCATGAATGTTTTTTGCGACCAACAAGTATGTGCTCCAATCACTCTATCACAAAAAAATAAGAGTTGTAGAAATTATTGGAAACTCAAGACAGCCATGACATTATGTTCTTTACAAGTGTATGCAAACTTTTGATCATTCATTTTCTTTTTTTTCACAACTGTATATATATATATATATATATATACACACTACCGTTCAAAAGTTTGGGTCATCCAAACAATTTTGTGGAATAGCCTTCATTTCTAAGAACAAGAATAGACTGTCGAGTTTCAGATGAAAGTTCTCTTTTTCTGGCCATTTGAGCGTTTAATTGACCCCACAAATGTGATGCTCCAGAAACTCAATCTGCTCAAAGGAAGGTCAGTTTTGTAGCTTCTGTAACAAGCTAAACTGTTTTCAGATGTGTGAACATGATTGCACAAGGGTTTTCTAATCATCAATTAGCCTTCTGAGCCAATGAGCAAACACATTGTACCATTAGAACACTGGAGTGATAGTTGCTGGAAATGGGCCTCTATACACCTATGTAGATATTGCACCAAAAACCAGACATTTGCAGCTAGAATAGTCATTTACCACATTAGCAATGTATAGAGTGTTATCTTCATTGAAAAGTACAGTGCTTTTCCTTCAAAAATAAGGACATTTCAATGTGACCCCAAACTTTTGAACGGTAGTGTATATACATATATACATATATATATATATATATATATATATATATATATATATATATATATATATATATATATATATATATATATATATATATATATATATATATATATATATATATATATAGTATGTATCAGAGGTGGGACCAAGTCATTGCTTTGCAAGTCACAAGTAAGTCTCAAGTCTTTGCCCTCAAGTCTCGAGTCAAGTCCCGAGTCAAGACAGGCAAGTCCCGAGTCAAGTCCAAAGTCAAGACTGGAAAGTCTCAAGTCGAGTCCCAAGTCCTGCATTTTGAGTTTCGAGTCCTTTCAAGTCCTTTTAACCACAGACTAATATTTTTACACAGATTGTGTATGCTTTTAAAACGCTGTATTTATTTATTAAAACAAGTGCATTTGAAATTGCAGGAAAAAAAATAGTGCTGACATTGCAATTCATAATAGCACTATTAACCAGTCATTTTAATAGTTTAAACAATTTTAAACATTTAACTCATTCCTTTACAGAATAAACACATTTGCAAAAACAAACATTAACATACTATTGGTTGTATTTTATGAAAATAATATTACCACAGAGTTGAGAAGGAGCAAAGATCTTCAATATTTGTATGTGAAAATCACAAATAAATCTTCTGGGGGAGGATGACGCCCCTACAGGGGTTTGGTTTACAAACTTTCAGCCCCACCTAAAACAAAATTCACCAGCCGCCACTGATTATGATGCATTCTCATTTTAGGCAAAATTTAAGACAATACTTTCTTAACAGTATAATTGTAACCAGGAATAAGTCTTCAAGTAACAATATTCAAATACTAACATTGTTGGGTAAGACAGCATTTGGTTTTATTCTGAATCCAGTGAAACAGATTGGTGGTTTTAGCTGATATAAAGACTTTCAGGTGTTTATATATGTTTAAGTATTTGGCAGACGCTTTTATCCAAAGCGACATACATAAAAAATACATACATAACAATCACTGTAAACATGATCATTTAAGGGAAGAATGTAATACAAAATATCAATACAAAGTGTCAAGACAGAATAAACTCTCTGCTGCTGCAGCAACATAGTTACAGTCTATAGGTCCCTAAAATATATAGATATCTAATGTATTCATACATTGTTTATGTAGGATATACGCATGTATATATAACCTAATCATATTGTTTCTTCAATTTAAAAATAGTTTACCGTTTTTGTCCCCTTCTCTGGGATTATATTCCCAGTTTTGATCTCGGACGTCTGGTCACTTATAGCGTATAAGAATATTATATTACTGTTAAGCAAACTATGAATAATAAAACTTGCCAAAACATGTGTCCGTTATCATAGCTACACGTATGACAAAAAACCGCGTGAAAATCAGAGGTATTTAGTGAGGTAAAATGAATTAAATGCGCTGACAGTTCATTGCTCCTGCCAAATGAATTGCACTGACTGGAGCGGATCACCACTCCAAGATGGCGGCCCCGCGTCTCGTCTGCGCCAGTAGGCAGTAGCGGTCGATGCTGCGTCTACTTATAAGATGTCTATGGTTATGACGTTAGCAGTGAGTTTACAGCCTCACTGATTTAACTACACAGCAAATAAAAGTCATGTTACTTAGCCAATAAACGTTATCTTACATTCAAAACTTACCCTTCTTTGGGCAACTTCAAATGTCGAACGAAGTTGGAAGTTGTTGCGTCTCTGTCTGTAATATTCGAACTGCGTGATTTGCATACGGCAATTCGTTTTTTGTTGACCAAGTCGTAGTTTTTATACCCGAACGAAACCAACTTTGGCATAATTGTTTCTCACTGCCGCATTGTTTGACAACTCATGTTCGGTGGTTGTCCTGCAATTTGATTGGATGAATGCTGTGTGATGAAAACAACGTATAACTAATTTGATTGGCTGTTGTACTGACAGCACACCAGCTGACAGGCAGCACACACGCTGATGGACAGACACGTACAAAATGAAAGATGAATGAATGAAATAAGTTTATTTCGGTCATATAATCAACCATTAACCATTTTGTGTGACAGTACAGTACAAATTATACATATATAACAATCATACACATTTACACACAAAAAGAAAAGAAAAGAAAAAAGCATGACCGAAAAAGGAATAGGCTGAAGCCAAGGTTTATATTTGCCTATCCTATACCTTCACTGAAAATAAGATTACCTGGAACATCAACATTAAAAAGAAAAAAAAAAATCAATGGGATGAAAGTAATCGTTGCTATATTTTATAATTTTCAATTATTTCACCTTTCAATGTTTTCTTAAACCTTAACAAAGAAGTACATGTCTTCAACTCATCACTGAGCTTGTTCCACCATTTAACTCCTAAAACTGAAATACATTTGTATTTTGTATTTGTTCTTGCTTTACATATTTCGAAAACCAATATCCCCCGTAAATTATAGTTTACTCCTCTTAATTGAAATAACCTAAGAATACAAGCTGGAAGGCTGTTGTTCTTTACTCGAAACATAATTTCCATTGTTTTTAAAAACACAATATCTGAAAATTTTAACACATTAGAACTTATAAATAATGGATTGGTATGTTCATAGTAGCACGCTTTGTGTATTATTCTAATGACCCTTTTTTGAAGTTTAATTATTGGGTCTACGTTTGTTTTATAAACATTTCCCCAAACTTCAACACAATATGTTAAATATGGAAAAATAAAAGAATAATATAACATATGCAAACATTTCTTATTCAGCATGTGTTTTACTTTATAAAGAATAGCAATGGATTTGGATATTTTTCCCTTTATATATTCAATATGCGGTTTCCAACATAATTTATGATCAATTATTATTCCCAAGAATTTAGTTTCATATACTCTATCAATTTCCACTTGATTTAATTTTAATTTTGCTTCACAGTTTGTCCTTGCACCGCTAAACACCATAAACTTAGTTTTCTTATCATTTAATGATAACTTATTAATATCAAACCATTTTTTTTAGCTGAATCAACTCAACCTCTATTATCCTCAACACTTCCTTCAAGTCTTCTCCTGAACAATATACATTTGTATCATCTGCAAACATAATACATTTCAATTTATTAGACACTGAACAAATATCATTTAAATATAGTATAAATAACTTAGGTCCCAATACCGAGCCTTGTGGCACCCCACAAGTTACTCTTCTTGGCTATGATTTAGTCTTATTAATTTCCACATATTGAGATCTATTGCTTAAATAACTACTTAACCATTGTTGTGAAACACCTCTTATGCCATACTTTTCCAATTTTTGCAGAAGTAAGGAATGATCGATTGTGTCAAAAGCTTTACATAAGTCAATAAATACTCCAACGGTGTGTTGTTTCTTTTCTATTGCTGTAGCTACGTTTTCTACAAAGTCCATCACTGCTAGGGATGTAGATCGATTACTCCTGAACCCATACTGCTGATCATTCAGTAGCTCATGTTTGTCAATGAACTTATCAAGTCTATTTACAAATAATTTCTCAAGAATTTTTGCAAATTGAGGTAGTAGAGACACAGGTCTATAATTTGAGACCATGTGTTTATCACCATTTTTATAAATTGGAATAACTTTAGCAATTTTCATTTTGTCAGGAAAAGTTCCAGTTGATAAAGATTTATTACATATATAAGTAAACGGCTTCAGGACACAATCCACCACTTCTTTAACGAGTGACATATCCACGTTGTTACCATCGACAGATTTTTTGTTTTTAAACTTTCTGACCACTTCTAACACATCACTTTCACAAACTCCGCCAAGAAACATTGAATTTTTAATGTCAGATACACGCTTGAACTTTTTCTCATCATTCATATTAAAATGTATATTTTTTGCCAAATTTGGGCCAACATTCACAAAAAACTTATTGAATTCCTCAGCTATTTCTTCTATATTTTCAATAATTGAGTTGTCATCTTTTACCAGATAAGCTGTAAAATCCTTTTTGCTAGATTTTTTAATCATTGTATTAAGCACATTCCAGGTTTCAATGATATTATTTTTATGTTTATGCAGCAATTGTTCATAATAGTTTTTTTGTTGCAGCCTCATGATACATGTCAATCTGTTTTTATACTTTTTATATTTATCCTCATTTTCTGTTGTTCGATGCTTAATAAATTCCTTGTAAAGCCTTTTTTTTTTTTTACAGGCTTTTACTAAACCCCCTGTTATCCATGGTTTCTCCCTCTTTTTAGTATTTTGCTTATATTCTCTCAATGGACAATGATGGTCATAAAGTGTCAGAAATATATCCAGGAATGTATCGTATGCTTCATTAGTGTCCTCCACAAAAACATTTTGCCAATCCTGATTTAAAAGATCAGCCTTGAATGCCTTAACTGCTTCTGGTGATTTTATTCTAACAAAGTTATTTATTTGTCTTTTTGTTTGTAAGTTTGTCTCCTTGTTCATTTGCATCACTGTAAAGACAGGCAAGTGATCACTTACATCAGTCACTAAGAGTCCACTTTTTCTATTCCCATCAAATACATTTATAAAAATATTGTCAATCAGTGTTAAGCTGTCCTTTGTTATTCTGCTAGGTTTTACAATTAGTGGAAAGAAACTCAAGCTGAACATAAGATTAACAAAATCAGTGGTTTTCATGTGATCATTAAATTTCATCAAATCAATGTTGAAGTCACCACAAATCAAGATCAATCAATCAATCAATGTTTATTTATATAGCCCTAAATCACTAGTGTCTCAAAGGGCTGTACAAGCCACAACGACATCCTCGGTGTCGAGTGGGTCTGATATAATATTGTGAAAGTCCACAAGATCACCTTATCATTATGTCTTTCATATAACTCAAACATTTTCTTATTAAATTGATCAATGCATGATCCTGGAGTTCTATAAATACAACTAATTAATATGTTTTTGGATCTTTCAACACTGATTTCAATAGTTACACATTCCATCAGATTGTCAATAGCAGTTGTCATGTCAGCAATCAGCCTACATTTGAGAGAGGACATCACAAACAATACAACACCTCCTCCCCTTTTGTTCATCCTGTTTTGCCAAAACATTTCATATCCCTCTAATCCATCCAGTAATTCCTTACTATCACTCAACCAAGTTTCTGAAATTGCTATTATGGTAAACCTTTGCTGTATTTGTTTAAGATACTCTTTAATTTTGGAAAAGTTACTGTAAAGACTCCTGCTGTTGAAATGAATCACAGAAAAGCCTTCCATTTTAACATTTGAATTAAACTGTTCATCAGTATAATACTCACAGTCCACATTAGAGTCCTGATAGAAGTGAATATCTGGGTCAATGTTATTTTCTAACTCATAGCATTTATGATCATGATAGTCAAAAGACTTGAATTTTGTGCAGCTCATTTGTTCTTCCATCATGTTGCTTGTCCACACTGTTTCTCTGCACACAGTACACAATAAACAAGGAACATTTCCCCACTATTCCACTTGTTTATCATCATCATCTTTTTCATTGATATTGTTCAAGTTCCTTCAAGTCTCTGACCACTAATACCCTTACTTGTTCTGGTGGACCATTCAATCTAATCACTACTTTACAGTTCCTTGTCCATGTGTCCTGGATTCGCTTTCCCTTTTTCAATATCCTGGCTTGTCTTGCAATTTCTGCGTTTCTCTTTGTGAGATGCTCATTTACATATACTCCTGTGCCTTTCAAATTTTTTCCCAGTTTAAGCATTTCAATTTTATGTTTTCTACTCACAAAATGGATGATGATGTTGGATCTGTTGTTTTGTTTCAGTGGAATGGTGTGGCATGCAGCTATACTAGAACTGCATACAGGAATTCCTTTGTTATTGAAGAATTTGATGACTTGCTGCTCAAGTGTGTGCAGTTCACCTCTTGGTGCACCTTCTCCCTCCTTGTCACCTGCTGTGATCCTTGCATAGGAGCGGTGGCTTGTCTCAAGCCCAGAAATCACCAGGTCATCCATCCTCGAGTACTGCTCTAGATCGTCCACTCTTCTTTCAAGTTCTTCAATCTTCTTGTCTTTGTCTTTGATAATTGCCTTCAGCTGCTTAATTTCATCAATTAAGTCCAGAAGGCCCATTTGCTGTTTTGCTACTTTACTCAGTTCCTCTGACATGAAATTCAGAGACTTTTTCACCTCTTCCATTTCTTCTGCTAACTTCTTAGTCGCCATTGTTTAGTGAGGAAAAGTACTTTTAGAATCCAGTTGATCTTTCAAAATACTTTCTGATTCCAGGCAATCCAGTATTGATGGCGTGTCAATGCATTGGAGCACATGTCATCAAAAAGTCTCCAACAAGTCCAAAATCACAAAAATGATCCGGCAGTTTGATGTTTATCTTCCTTATAAACATGAAGATGTTGCTCTGCTGGATGGATGTGAACTTATTTTCAGGCTTTTTCATGAACTGTTGGAGCTGTGTCACCCAGTGCATCTAGCCGGCAGCCATCTTGAATGTGTGTATGTAAGATACGGTGCGCTCCCAAATAACTTTTTAAGCTTTGGCTTTTGGGGAAAGTAGCAAGTCATGTCAAGTCAAAAGGCTCAAGTCCAAGTGAAGTCACAAGTCATTGATGTTAAAGTCTAAGTCGAGTTGCAAGTCTCTTTACATTTTGTCAAGTCGAGTCTAAAGTCATCAAATTCATGACTCGAGTCTGACTCGAGTCCAAGTCATGTGACTCGAGTCCACACCTCTGGTATGTATATATTTAAATACTGTGTATGCTAAAGATGAAGTCATCCATTCAAAATTACTGTGGCCCCAAGGCTCCATGAGTCCTGCATTGTCGACTTGCTTGCAGCTTCACCCTTTTTATTTACCTCACATTTGCTAGATGCAGTAATGTAGAGCATGTACTGCCTTGTGTTTTATTATCCATCGTTAAAAGTGTTAGACAAATATGTCTGAAATAAACCTCTATGGTTGTCTATTTGCATTCATTCTGCAAAGAAATACAAAGTGAAAGACACCACCAAATAAGATACAAATCTCGTATCTCATTGCTGCTCTGGAAACGAAACACAACTTTATGTAAAACGTAGCAGAAGCAGAAGTAGATAATTGTAGAGTTTTAACCACTTTATGCTGAAGCTAAAGCGAAAATGCAAGATTTGGCTTCTTTTTTAACATCACATTTGACTGCAGTCTTCTTTCCCCATTCAAACTGCAAGTTTATCTTCATTCCTGTTTTTGTACAAATATCATTCTTGAGCAATCCTTTGGGCAAACACGACTTGACCCCAAGCACATTCTTGTTTATTCAGACTGAAAAACGTATAAAGTGCAAACACAGTTTTGTGCTGCTAACACAACCCTGCTAGTGCAGAACACTGGAGTTACACTACTTGGCATAACAGCGACCTCCAGCGGTTATAAACTGTAACTGCACAGAAGTGTTGGCACAGGAATGGGTGTCAATCACAAAGTACAACAACAACCATGTAGCGCTCATGTGCCCATCAACATATTTAGTGACGTCACATAACACATTCACCCAAAACACATCACTTCCTGTTCAGCTCACATACAGGATGTTGCCAACCTTCAAATTAAAGTACAGCGATAATTACACCATAACTTTTCAGTTACACTGCACATAAATCACATTTCTTCATATTACACCACACATCACGATGACACAATATGAATAATGCCTTTTGTAGCGAATGATGCTTCTACTGTCATTTCTGAACTATAAACCGTTACTTTTTTACCCACACTTCAAATCAGGGATGCCCATTAGCCCATTATGTCGATGTGTGGGTGTGGGTGTGGGTGTGGGTGTGGGTGTGGGTGTGGGTGTGGGTCGATTGTAGTCCGATGTTGAGGCACAGTGGTTCTCAAACTTCCTTTTTCACCAAGCACCACCTCAGAAAACTCTTGGCTCTCCAAGTACCACCATAGTGACCAACATTAAAATACAGTAGCGTGGTAGGCATAAGTATTCATTAAAAACATAATTATTATTTTTATTCCTCCCCCGGGGGGAGGATTTGGCAGGGCAGTTGCTGGTTGTTCCATCTCTATCGTTGGGGTCCCTGCAGGTGGGGTGGGTGGTTCCCGTGGCCCCCCGTGCTGGGCGGTCCTACGGCGGCCAACTTGGAAGGGGTGGCCTGGGGCGGGCCACGCCGTGCTCTCCGGGGGAGGGGTTGGGCTCGTGGTGGCAGTCTTCCCGTCCGGTTGAAAGGAGTCTCTGGGCTCGTCGGGGGTGTGGTCTCTCGCTGGCTTGGGGGATGGCTGTCCCCTGCTTCTCCTGTGCCTTGTCCTCTGCCGGGCGCGTCTGTCTAGATAGATAGATAGTACTTTATTGATTCCTTCAGGAGAGTTCCCTCAGGAAAATTGAAATAACTACGGTCTATGGTCTGTTGCTGGCCCTGCCGGGCGGCACGGACTTCCTGTCGCTGGCCGGCCTGGCTGCGTGGTCCCTTGTTCCCTGGGCGCCGCACCTGCTGTTTTGAGTTGGGCTCTCTGGGTGGCTGGGGCCGTACTCTGACTCCCGTGTCCTGGGCATGACGTTAGAGGGCATCTGGCAGTGGAGGCTCCTTTTTGGGGTCTTGGGGCACTAGGAGGTTAACCCCTTTACTACTGTTACCCCAGGTGGCCTTTGGCAAATGCCTAGTACCTGACTTCCCTCTAGCCAGGGATACGGTGAAGACCTCAGCGGTAGAACAGGCGGAGGATGATTGCTAACCCTATGGAGCGTCACAACGGCTGCGATGGTGGATGAAGGCTGCAGCAGAAAAGGGTCCCCAGTCGTCTTGGACTCCATGCCAGTGGACCCTGACCCGGATCTGTCAAGGATCGTGTGGTGACTGTCTGTGCACCAGTCTCCCCACATTATTAAAAGTCACGCACAGGCATCCTCCATAAAGGGATACCCCCCTACCAGGAGGATCGTCATACTCGCTTCGAGTGACCGCCGATGATGACTCTGGCTCCCGCACACACTGGAAGACAAACATATTGTACATACAAATGCACATATATACACACACAACTCATCTCGTCCAGCTTTACCTTCACCAAGCTCAGACCTAAGAACGGCATCAGAGCGCACCTGGCAGATGGTTTCCCAATTTCATCAGCACTACAGAGCCTCCTACTGCACCACAGAACGACATTGTGTGTCACAACAGGCAGTTTTCTTGCCCTCCTGATGCTTGGACGTGAGTTGCAGCGTTCCCTAGACCGCCTGCACCCCACAAACACGAGAGACCAAACAGCTGATTGGACCAGAAGTCCAGTACCAGGCGCCCTGCGTTTGCTTTATTGGACAGGGCCCAGATCCGTCATTCCAACCGATCCCACGAGCTGCTTTCATTCCGGACAACGTGACGTCAGCGGGGACCAGCCGCCTTCCACCCAGCCGACAGCTCACGGTACGATGGCACACCGGCCACCTGAGACAAGAGATAGGTAGAACGTTATTGATCCAAGGGGATTTTTAAACAAAACACGCCCGATCAGAGCCACAGGGACGGTGACAGGGATGGACCCAGCGTGCAGCCTCTTGGTAGAGCAGCTTTGTCAACAACTTCAGAGTTCCAGGTTTGATCCCAGCTTTTAAGTTAAAGTTAAAGTACCCATGATTGTCACACACACACTAGGTGTGGCGAAATTATTCTCTGCATTTGACCCATCACCCTTGATCACCCCCCGGGAGGTGAGGGGAGCAGTAAACACCAGCGGTGGCCGCACCCGGGAATCATTTTTGGTGATTTAACCCCCAATTCCAACCCTTGATGCTGAGTGCCAAGCAGGGAGGTAATGGGTCCCATTTTTATAATCTTTGGTATGACTCGGCCGGGGTTTGAACTCACGACCTACCGATCTCAGGGCGGACACTCTAACCACTAGCCATCCTAGTCACGGCCGTTGTGTCCTTGGGCAGGGCACGTTACCCGCCTTGCTCCTGATGGGTCGTGGCTAGCCTCTAGCATGGAAGCTTCCGCCATCAGTGTGTGAATGGATTAATGCGATGCCTAATGTAAAGCGGTTTGGGTGTCATGTAGGGGCTTACCTGGGCCGCACCCAGTCAGGAGCCCCCCGATTTTGACGGCGTAACGCAAAGATATGACAGGTGTTCATAGCCGTCAACAGCAACGATCGTGTTCTCTCTCTCTCGGTCACATTTTGTCCCTACTCCTCCGAGCGGGACTCGAACCCACATCGCCTGTGTGAGAGACCAGCGTACTACAACTTAGCTAAACTCAAAGACAGTCTCCTGGATCACCAGGACTTTACTTGAAGTGGACTGGCTTCTACTCAGTGGCCTAGTGGTTAGAGTGTCCGCCCTGAGATCGGTAGGTCGTGAGTTCAAACCTCGGCCGAGTCATACCCTACCGAAGACTATAAAAATGGGACCCATTACCTCCCTGCTTGGCACTCAGCATCAAGGGTTGGAATTGGGGGTTAAATCACCAAAAATGATTCCCGGGCGCGGCCACTGCTGCTGCTCACTGCTCCCCTCACCTCCCAGGGGGTGAACAAGGGGACAAATTTCACCACTCCTAGTGTGTGTGTGACTATCATTGGTACTTTGGACAAAATTATAAAACAAATTCAAAATTCAAACTGTGTTTTCGGGGGTGTTGTTGAGGTTTGGGGGGGGGGGACCCCATCAGTCCCGAGGCCCCCCCTTAGGTTAATACGTAATGCGTGCAGGTATGGTAAAGCGCTACATAGATGCACAGCAATTACTTAGTTCACCTTATCCAGGTGGATTCTGGTGTGTGTTACACGCCGAAAGGGATGAAGATACCGTAAGCAAATAAGACAAAAACAAAATATCAATGTAAATGTTTTAATAGGCAGCCACAACAGTTGTGACACAAGAGTTTTGACGTAACTAAAGAATTATTCAACATAGATTATGATGTGTATTGCGATGGCCGCCACAAAACTACTTTCACATTCACTGCTGTCAAAAAAAAAGGCCTTCATAGGATCTGGGCCATTCCACCTAATCGATGCCGTTTGCGTGCACAGGAAAAAAAGAATACAAAAATGCACAGTAAAAATAACTCTGAAATGTATATATTTTTCATAAAGTGTCCTGTGATTGCATATTTAATAGATACAATTTAAAAGATGAATTTGAAAAAAATAGCACGTGTTGCCTGTATTGCTTTCTTGTTATATTTTTACATATTTGTATTACTCTTCATCTCAACTATATGTTTATTTTCTCATAAAAGAACAATTTAGTTAAATGCACACATTAGATGTGTCTCAGGTTATCACTCAGTCCTGTTACGCTAACACACAGGTGTCAAACTCAAGGCCCGTGGGCCTGTGAAAGCCTGGAAATAGCATGCGTTAATAAAGTACTTTTTTCTTACTAAATGTATTCATCGTTTCTGTTTTGACATAAACAAAAATATATGTACTACATGCAATTATATATATTCTTATTCAATATTATACAATAATGTAACACATACCTTAGATTTTTTTTTCTGGAATAAAAATAGATACTTAAATATTTGCTTGACTTATGTATGAATCTATAATAATAATCTTGTTTATGCTAATAATGTAATGTCAGTTATATTTGTCGGATTTTAAGGTTGGAAAGTAGTTTTAATCTGTAATAGTGTTGAAATATTAGTTTTTAAAAAAGGAAAAAAAAAATGGTACAATGGTACCGTTTGTCTATTTACAGTAATACACTGTAAAAACAACAACCGTAGATTTTACAGTAAAAAACTTTCCACTCAGTCACCAGAATTTTAACGTAAAAAAGCAGTGGTACTGTTTTCCATTTACAGTAATATACTGTAAAAAAAACATTGACAATTCTAGGGACTGAGCTGCCAGTCTACAGATTTTATTTTTCACGTAGTACACAAAAATAAAAAATAAATTATATATATACATATATATATATATATATATATATATATATATATATATATATATATATATATATATATATATATATATATATATATATATATATATATATATATATATATATATATATATATATATATATATATATATATATATCCGTTATACAGTGCTCAATATCGGGGTAGAGCAGAATATATGTTGGGTCAGGAAAAAACAAGGAGGCAATTTCATCCCAACAAGCCTGTTTCGCAGGTAAAATCCCCTGAAGAGCAGAGTGATATATATATATATATATATATATATATATATATATATATATATATATATATATATATATATATATATATATATATGTATACATATACATACACATATATATATATATATATATATACATATATACGTATATATAATGATTAAATAATATTATGAGGGGAATATTACATGTTTATATTAATTTATTACGCATTGTTACAAGCAGCTCTTTTAGGGCAGCCATAACAAGTTGGACAAATATTTTATTTATTTGACTACAAAGTGAAAATTTTAGCACAGTCCTGTTATCTAAATCCTTATGTTTATTTATGTATTTTAAACATTTGTTTACTGAATTTTTGACATAAACAGTCCAGAAATACAATTAAATAAATTTAAAATGTTCTTTTCTCACCCTCAAACAAATATTATATAAAAAAATAAAATAAAAATAAAATTAAATTAAAAAAAAAAATAAATCCCCAAGAAATAATTTATATATATATATATATATATATATATATATATATATATATATATATATATATATATATATATATATATATATATATATATATATATATATATTTAAATACAAATAAAAATAATAAACTACAAAAAAAAGCTTATGTTTATTTTTAAATTCATGTGTTGTTGTTGTTGTGTTAATATGCTATTTAGCATAAATGCTATGTGGCTATAGTTCATGTATTTGACAATTCTATGCTAAAAACTCACTCCTGTTACTTTGAGTCCTGTTACTTTAATGCGTCACCAGGACAAAATAATATTGCCTGAGATGAGAGTAGTTCAATATATGCATTGCCAGATTTACAGTTGAATAGAGACCACAAATGGCATCAATTTGGTGGAATGGCCCCGTTTTGCCGTGGATAAATGGAGGAAATGAAAGTACGGAGAGTAAAAAAAAAGGAACGCCGCATGTTTAATGTTGGGGTTTCTCCTCGTGACGTAGAAGATGCTCCACATGTTAGATGAGGTCATTAATACTGTGCAATAGTCAAGTTTGATTAAAGACGACAACTCCAAGACACTTCAATGCCATAACGTGCGGGTCACATGACCGAGCTCATCCAATTAGAGTAAGGGACACTTTGCGCGTGGATGTGGGGTTTAGTATCATCCAAACACACAATTACACACGCACACACACACGCTCACACACACACACACAAATATATCTGTCAATTTACAATACAGTCATTAATAATCATCTCTTAAATAAAGTTCTGTTCATTGCACTTTGTTAAAATAATTACTGTTACGATTTCTTTTTCTTCAAGGCAATAGTGTGATTTTTTTTTTTTAAGGGTGAAAAAGCCCAATTAAGAATATACAATAGTAAAAATAAGACAATCTGTAATGTACATAGTGTATCTGTAAAAGACCTTCACCCCCTCATGAACACGCTTGGAAGTTGATGTTCTTCCTCACCTTCACGGGCATGTTTTCACGCCTCCACGTGCATCCCTACATATGTATGTATCCATACACGTACATACAATAGTATAAAATAAATAAATACAGGAGAACATTCTTGGTTTGTGATGTAATGGTTTTCTCTCAAAGCGGTTTTTGGTGCAGTCTTTGCCAAACCATTGCTCCATGAGTCCATGCTGATGATGGGAGTTTCCCTGAAAGATGCAAAAGGTGGGATCGCTTTGTGTTTTCGTTGCATGTGTGCAAGCAGACAGCAGTGTGGCAAATAGGGGAGGTGGGAGTGGGGCCGGGGGGGCGGGGGGGACCAAGGTCTTTGGCCTGAGTGAGGGGATGCATGCACACTGTAACTCCGTCCTCTAAGTCACGGCAATGGAAGCTCAGTCTCAGCACCGTCTGTAGGAGGGTGTAGCAGAGACACCCACCTCCCCCACCCTTGGAGGGTCTCACTAACTGACTGAATGGGGAGGGGGGGCAGCGTCCGAGGGCACCCCCCGTGTTCCTCTGGTCTCTAGCTACGCCGCTGCGCCGTGTGTCCGTCAGACTGGAGGGTGAAGGCTCTGGGGTCTTTCCCGGGGGCTAGACGGGGGGCTAGACGGGCCCCTCGTTGTGAGCGCTGTGGTTGCTCCTGCTCACGCCCACGCAGTTGTGCTGCTGGTTGAGCAGGTGGGACGTCTCGTTCGCCGAGGGCACAGTCACGGCCGGGGGGGTGGGCGGGGGGGCGGCCACGCCGGCGACCACGGCGCAGGGCTCCACGCCGTCGCGCAGCTCGCTCAGCGTGAGCTCGATCTTGGTGAACTCGCTGTCCGTCGACTGCGGCGTCTTGTCCATGCGCGACGCCATCACGGCGTTCTGGTACTGCTGCCGCGTCACCTGGGAAACAGGCGTGTCACAAGTCACAAAAAAACCTCCAAGTACCACCATAATGACCAACAGTAACATAGTAGGCCTAAGTATTCATTAAAACAGGGCATATGTTTTATTTAACAGATGTATTTAATATTTTTGCCCACTCTAGCATTAAACATATTTTGAACAGTAACATTGTGTTTGAATATAAGAAAATAAATCGCAGTACTAGATGGAGCCCGCGTACCACTGACCAACAGTAGCATAGTAGGCCTGAGTGTTCATTAAAAACAGGGCATAGGTTTTATTTAACAAGTTTATTTAATATCTTTGGCCACTCGAGAATTAAAAATACTTTGAACAGTAACACTGTGTTTGAATATAAGAAAATAAATCGCAGTACTAGATGGAGCCCGCATACCACTGACCAACAGTAGCATAGTAGGCCTAAGTTTACATTAAAACAGGGCATATGTTTTATTTAACAGATGTATTTAATATTTTTGGCCACTCTAGCATTAAACATATTTTGAACAGTAACATTGTGTTTGAATATAAGAAAATAAAACGCAGTACTAGATGGAGCCCGCGTACCACTGACCAACAGTAGCATAGTAGCATAGTAGGCCTAAGTGTTCATTAAAACAGGGCATAGGTTTTATTTAACGGATGTATTTAATATTTTTGGCCACTCAAGCATTACAAATAGTTTGAACAGTAACATTGTGTTTGAATATAAGAAAATAAATCGCAGTACTAGATGGAGCCTGCGTACCACTGACCAACAGTAGCATAGTAGCATAGTAGGCCTAAGTGTTCATTAAAAACAGGGCATAGGTGTTATTTAACAGATTTATTTAATATTTTTGCCCACTCTAGCATTAAACATATTTTGAACAGTAACATTGTGTTTGAATATAAGAAAATAAATCGCAGTACTAGATGGAGCCCACATACCACTGACCAACAGTAGCATAGTAGGCCTAAGTGTTCATTAAAACAGGGCATATGTTTTATTTAACAGATGTATTTAATATTTTTGGCCACTCTAGCATTAAACATATTTTGAACAGTAACATTGTGTTTGAATATAAGAAAATAAAACGCAGTACTAGATGGAGCCCGCGTACCACTGACCAACAGTAGCATAGTAGCATAGTAGGCCTAAGTATTCATTAAAACAGGGCATAGGTTTTATTTAACGGATTTATTTAATATTTTTGGCCACCCAAGCATTACAAATAGTTTGAACAGTAACATTGTGTTTGAATATAAGAAAATAAATCGCAGTACTAGATGGAGCCCGCGTACCACTGACCAACTGTAGCATAGTAGCATAGTAGGCCTAAGTATTCATTAAAACAGGGCATAGGTTTTATTTAACGGATGTATTTAATATTTTTGGCCACTCAAGCATTACAAATAGTTTGAACAGTAACACTGTGTTTGAATATAAGAAAATAAATCGCAGTACTAGATGGAGCCCGCGTACCACTGACCAACAGTAGCATAGTAGGCCTAAGTATTCATTAAAACAGGGCATAGGTTTTATTTAACAGATTTATTTAATATTTTTGCGCACTCTAGCATTAAACATATTTTGAACAGTAACATTGTGTTTAAATATAAGAAAATAAATCGCAGTACTAGATGGAGCCCGCGTACCACTGACCAACAGTAGCATAGTAGGCCTAAGTATTCATTAAAACAGGGCATAGGTTTTATTTAACAAGTTTATTTAATATTTTTGGCCACTCGAGAATTAAAAATACTTTGAACAGTAACACTGTGTTTGAATATAAGAAAATAAATCGCAGTACTAGATGGAGCACGCATACCACTGACCAACAGTAGCATAGTAGGCCTAAGTATTCATTAAAACAGGGCATATGTTTTATTTAACAGATTTATTTAATATTTTTGGCCACTCTAGCATTAAACATATTTTGAACAGTAACATTGTGTTTGAATACAAGAAAATAAATCGCAGTACTAGATGGAGCCCGCGTACCACTGACCAACAGTAGCATAGTAGCATAGTAGGCCTAAGTATTCATTAAAACAGGGCATAGGTTTTATTTAACAAGTTTATTTAATATTTTTGGCCACTCGAGAATTAAAAATACTTTGAACAGTAACACTGTGTTTGAATATAAGAAAATAAATCGCAGTAATAGATGGAGCCCACATACCACTGACCAACAGTAGCATAGTAGGCCTAAGTGTTCATTAAAACAGGGCATATGTTTTATTTAACAGATGTATTTAATATTTTTGGCCACTCTAGCATTAAACATATTTTGAACAGTAACATTGTGTTTGAATATAAGAAAATAAAACGCAGTACTAGATGGAGCCCGCGTACCACTGACCAACAGTAGCATAGTAGCATAGTAGGCCTAAGTATTCATTAAAACAGGGCATAGGTTTTATTTAACGGATTTATTTAATATTTTTGGCCACTCAAGCATTACAAATAGTTTGAACAGTAACATTGTGTTTGAATATAAGAAAATAAATCGCAGTACTAGATGGAGCCCGCATACCACTGACCAACAGTAGCATAGTAGGCCTAAGTGTTCATTAAAAACAGGGCATAGGTTTTATTTAACAGATTTATTTAATATTTTTGCCCACTCTAGCATTAAACATATTTTGAACAGTAACATTGTGTTTGAATATAAGAAAATAAATCGCAGTACTAGATGGAGCCCGCATACCACTGACCAACAGTAGCATAGTAGGCCTAAGTGTTCATCAAAAACAGGGCATAGGTTTTATTTAACAAGTTTATTTAATATTTTTGGCCACTCTAGCATTAACAATATTTTGAACAGTAACATTGTGTTTGAATATAAGAAAATAAAACGCAGTACTTGATGGAGCCCGCGTACCACTGACCAACAGTAGCATAGTATCATAGTAGGCCTAGGTGTTCATTAAAAGAGGGCAAAGGTTTTATTTAACGGATTTATTTAATATTTTTGGCCACTCGAGCATTACAAATAGTTTGAACAGTAACACTGTGTTTGAATATAAGAAAATAAAAGACAGTACTAGATGTACAAGTACCACAGTTTGAGTTTCACTGCTCCAGAAAGATTTATTGTCATAGTACAACAAATTATTATAATTACCTGCATACGAAAATTTAGCGCAAAATATATTTATAATATATTAATAATATATTAATAAATTTAATATATTATTTAATTTTTTACATATATTTGATCATATATCTCTTTGAATTGTATTTTTAGATAGCGTTAATTTAAGTTATCCTCCAGTGTGGATGCCTCAAATGTATCATTTTTCATCAATTGTTTTGTTTTGTTATGGTCACTAGTGTGTGTTTGTGTTTGTGTGCACCGCACACTGCACTTTGTGTTGCCACTTGGCTGTGCATGGAAATTAAATATATAGAATAATAAATACAAACCCCAAAACCAGTGAAGTTGGCACGTTGTGTAAATGGTAAATAAAAACAGAATACAATGATTTGCAAATCCTTTTCAACCTATATTCAATTGAATAGACTGCAAAGACAAGATATTTAACGTTCGAACTGGTAAACTTTGTTATTTTTTGCAAATATTAGCTCATTTGGCATTTGATGCCTGCAACATGTTTCAAAAAAGCTGGCACAAGTGGCAAAAAAGACTGAGAAAGTTGAGGAATGCTCATCAAACACTTATTTGGAACATCCCACAGGTGAACAGGCTAATTGGGAACAGGTGGGTGCCATGATTGGGTATAAAAGCAGCTTCCATGAAATGCTCAGTCATTCACAAACAAGGATGGGGCGAGGGTCACCACTTTGTGAACAAATGCATGAGCAAATTTTCGAACAGTTTAAGAACAACATTTCTCAACAAGCTATTGCAAGGAATTTAGGGAATTTTACCATCTACGGTCCGTAATATCATCAAAAGGTTCAGAGAAGCTGGAGAAATAACTAAACATAAGCGGCAAGGCCTTGACCTTCGATCACTCAGGCGGTACTGCATCCAAAAGCGACATCAGTGTGTAAAGGATATCACCACATGGGCTCAGGAACACTTCCGAAAACTACTGTCAGTAACTACAGTTGGTCGCTACATCTGTAAGTGCAAGTTAAAACTCTACTATGCAAAGCAAAAGCCATTTATCAACAACACCCAGAAATGCCGCCGGCTTCTCTGGGCCCGAGCTTATCTAAGATGTACTGATGCAAAGTGGAAAAGTGTTCTCTGGTCTGACGAGTCCACATTTCAAATTGTTTTTGGAAACTGTGGTCGTCGTGTTCTCTGGACCAAAGAGGAAAAGAAACATCCGGACTGTTATAGGTGCAAAGTTGAAAAGCCAGCATCTGTGATGGTATGGGGGTGTATTAGTGCCCAAGGCATGGGTAACTTACACATCTGTGAAGGCACCATTAATGCTGAAAGGTACAAACAGGTTTTGGAGCAACATCTTTTTCATGGACGCCCCTGCTTATTTCAGCAAGACAATGCCAAGCCACATCTTACAACAGCGTGGCTTCATAGTAAAAGAGTGCGGGTACTAGACTGGCCTGCCTGTAGTCCAGACCTGTCTCCCATTGAAAATGTGTGGCGCATTATGAAGCCAAAAATACCACAACAGAGACCCCCGGACAGTTCAACAACTTAAGCTGTACATCAAGCAAGAATGAGAAAGAATTCCACCTGAAAAGCTTCAAAAATTGGTCTCCTCAGTTCCCAAACGTTTACTGAGTGTTGTTAAAAGGAAAGGCCATGTAACACAGTGGTAAAAATGCCCCTGTGCCAACTTTTTTGCAATGTGTTGCTGCCACTAAATTCTAATTTAATGATTATTTGCAAAACAAAATAAAATTTCTCAGTTCGAACATTAAATATCTTGTCTTTGCAGTCTATTCAATTGAATATAGGTTGAAAAGGATTTGCAAATCATTATATTCTGTTTTTATTTACCATTTACACAACGTGCCAACTTCACTGGTTTTGTCGAGGCTAGAAACAATTATTATTTTTATGAGAAACTCGCTTCATTATAGGAACTTTTTGGTTTGCGAACCATGTCAAGAACCAAATGAGTGTCTAAATTGAGGTTTAACTATATTGAATTAAAAGTGTATAGAACTGACTAATGGGTCTTATTTTAATGTCTAGAAAGGCTCTCATAATGTTACAAAATATATTTCGAAGGTAATAAACATTTTCTTAGCAATAACAATATTAGATTTAAACTGATTGATTCCTACTTTGCTGATATTCATCCGTCACAGTAATGTGGGTAGCCAAATAACAGCAATAAACGAGGGATTCATGTCAATAAAAAAGTTCTGCTTAAGGCCATTAAGACACCGCCTATATTTATAGAAGGTGTCATCGACATCTTCACAAAGACCACCTGGAGGTGCCCACCTTTATGAAGTGCAGGTCTGAACACGCCCTGACAGAATAGTCGGGGACGTAGATCTGCAGGAAGGAGTTGAGTTGATTGTTGCTGCTGCCAAGTGTTGGTGTGATGGCGTCTATTCGATCGCTCCTGTTCAGAGAGTCTGAATGATTGAGTCCAAACTGCCGTGGAGGAGATTTACTCTCTGCAAGGGAAGTGATCAAACATTCAGTTATTCAGTTAAATGATGACATGGACTAAGCAAAGAAATCAAACAAAGTACTAAAAGGATCGACTTTAAGAAACTGTTTCCAAGGTACCAGGACAAAAAGCTTATTCATCTCATAAAGGATGAATAAAGACATCAATGACTTTTCTGCTCTTTAGCGCCGCCCTAGTGGCTCCCTGGACCTCTTTCAGAGATGTGTGAAAATGGAAAAAGATTAAGGAAAAAATATGTTTTTTGTTCCAATATATTTTCTGTAGGAGAACAAACATGACACAAACCTTCCTAATTGTTAGAAATCCCACTGTTTATGTTATGCATGCTTCACTGATGAGAGTATTTGGCAAACACAGTATTGTCCTACTAATTTCAGCGATCCTTGAACTCATCGTAGTTTTGAATGTACAACTTTCTCCGATGCTGCCACAGAAAGACGTGTTTTATGCCACTCCTTTTTTGTCTCATTTTGTCCACCAAACGTTTTATGCTGTGCGTGAATGTGGATTTTATTGATTTGCTGGAGTGCTTATCAGGCATATTTGGTCAATTCATGACTGCAAGCTAATCGATGCTAACATGCTATTTAGGCTAGCTGTATGTACATATTGCATCATTGTGCCTTGTTTGTAGGTATATTTGCGCTCATTTAATTTCCTTTACTTATGTCCTCTGTGTATTTAATTTATATTTGCATGTCTCATGACACATTATCTGTATGTAATATTGGCTGCATTTCTCATAGTTGTGTGCCATGTTGTTCCAGACCACAGCAAACGTTACCCAGCTTGCAAGGATTGTAATAAATCCATTAAAAGAAGACAGCCTGTCGTTTCCTTTTCCTTGGACACACACATCTTTACCTTTGGCCATTCTGAGCCAGTAATTTCCAGAATTTATCTCATCCTGTTAGAAGTCTTCATTTTACTAATAGTTTCCAATGTTGCAAAAATGTGTAGAATAAAAATTAAAATACAACATTTCTGTCAACGAATATTTGCGTCAGCCTTTGATAGTAGGCTAATATAACTAATAAAGACAGTTATATCATGTGTTGCCTTCATTATAAACACTTATATAAGGCTTTTAATTTTTTGCGGCTCCAGACAGATTTTTGTTGTTGTATTTTTGGTCCAATAAAGCTCTTTCAATATTTTGGGTTGCCGACCCCTGGTTTAGCCGTTTTACTGCCGTGTTACAGGCACTGTTCGGAAACAATTAAGGTATGTGAATAAACATTTACAAAATATTTTTATGTAAACACCTATATATATCTGCGGCTATATATATCTGCGGCTTAAAATATTTTTTCTTCCAAAACTTAATGGGTGTGGCTTATATACCTGTCGGCTTTTAGTCCAGAAAAACTGGTTGTTTTTTTTCCAATAATAAAGTGGTTTGATGGCGCTATCTGCAGGGGAAAATATATGCAATAGGTATGAATCCGGCAGCAGGTGCTGTCTCACAAGTCACTCAACATTTTCCAGCAGGAAGATGCTTCGACAAAACGTGGAGATGTGCAACTGCTCGTTTTCTAAGTACAATACTGTAACTGTTTCTTTTTCTGTTTCTTTCTGCGTGCAACCAAAATGAACGTGTGTTTATTAACTGTAAGAGGCATATAATAGACTTTAGAGCACAGGTGTCAAACTGAAGGCCCGGTAGCCACATCTGGCCCACCACATTGTTTAATCTGGCATGCAAAAACCTAGAAATGTGTGTTAATAAGCCATTTTGAAATTTCTGCTTGATGTGTATCAATTTTGACAGAAAAAAAATGCACACCAAGCAACTTTTTGAAATTATTGTATTTCAATGATAGCTGAACTTTAATATCTACCGTATTTTCCGAACCATAGGGCGCACCAGATTATAAAGCACACTGCCGATGAATGGTCTATTTTTTTATGTTTTTTCATATATAAAGGAGTCATATTATTATCATTTTTTTCTTAATGTAAAACACTTCCCTGTGGTCTACATAACATGTAATGGTGGTTCTTTGGTCAAAATGTTGCATAGATTATGTTTTACAGATCCTCTTCGGCAGCGTCTTCTCCCCGTCACCTTTGTTGTAGCGGTGTAGCGTGCAAGAAGTGTCAAAAGATAAAGCTAACTGTTTTAATGCACCGTTAATCCGGTGCGCCTTATGTTTAAAAAAATACGGCATTCCTTATGAGAAAAGTTTGGTTTTTGTACGATTCGTCTTCATCTGACCTTTTGACTAACAAAAACCAAGGCACTACTGTACTTGAAAGACTTTCTGCAGCGATTCAGTTATTATTATTCAGTTATTATTCAGTAGAAAAGATTTGCTCTTTTTTTTAATTATCAAAGTGTTTTAGTACGACTTTGGTAAGCTACGAAACCGCACTCCTTGATGGATTGGTAGCTGTAATGCACCGGCATTACGGCTACCATAGTCAGACGTACTGTGCTTCAACATACGAGTATTATTATGGTGTGTATATAAAGACCCCAAAATGGCATCTGTTAGGAGACATATTTTCTCATGTTTTTATGCAAAACCAACGTTTCTTACCTATTGGTTCTTGCTGTTGTGCATATGGGATTTGCATAAGTCCCGACTTGCTATGGAAGCGCTAAAAAACTACAACAAAGGATGACAGGGAGAAGATGCAGTTGAAGTGGAGTCACTTAAATACCGTATTTTCCGGACTATAAGGCGCTCTTAAAATCCTTTTTTTTTCCTCAAAACTTGACAGTGCGCCTAATAACCGGTGCGTCTAAAGTATGGAATAATTCTGGTTTTGCTCACCAACCTCGAAGCAATTTTGTTTGGTACATGGTGTAATGATAAGTGTGACCAGTAGATAGCAGTCAAACATAAGATACGTGGTAAGAGGTATGATGGCAATATCACTCAAGTAAAGAACACCAACATTTTATATGTTCCATTGGAAATATAGAACATTACACACGGCACTCAAAAATCTATCAAAATGTTTTAGTACGACTTTGGTAAGCTATGAAGCCACACCGCTTGATGGATTGTACTGTGCTTCAACATACGAGTAATATTATGGTGTGTGTATAAGTGAAGACATATTATCTGGTGTTTTGTTTCGCAATATGCAAAAGCAACTTTTGCATAATATATAATTTGGGATCTGCATAAACCCTGAAAAATTGCGCGAGTCCGCCTTTGTAGTCTGTGCCGACACCGTAGTCGATAAGCTTCTTCTTTTTCTCTATCTTCTTGTTATGTGACATTCGTCCTCCGCTGTTGCCATTTCTAATATAAAGTAGTGTAAAGTTCTTACTTATATCTGTCAGTAAACTCGCCATGAAAGCGCTAAAACATACCGGTGTAGTGAGTTTACATTATGCACCCAAGGAACTTTAGTTATTAGAGAGTTCCGGTTGGACGCATCCGGAAGCGACTGTCAGAAAGCGGCTTGAAGATGATCTGTAAAACATAATGTATGCAACATTTTGACCAAAGAACCACCATTACAAGTTATGTAGACCACAAGGAAGTGTTTTCCATTTAGAAAAATATAATGATAATATGACTCCTTTAATGTGCCCTATAATCCGGTGCGCCTTTTATATGAAAAAAGATTGAAAATAGACCATTCATCGGCGGTGCGCCCTATGGTCCGGAAAATACGGTTAACAAACGGTGCATCCTGAAGAGACGGTCAGAAAGCGGCTTGAAAGCGGTTTGTAAAACATAATCCATGCAAACTATTGACCAGAGAACCACCATTACATGTTATGTAGACCACAAGGAAGTGTTTTATATGTAGAAAAAAAATCATAATATGAGCCTTTTAATGCGCCTTAAAATGTGGTGCGCCTCGTGTATGACAACATACCCGAATAGAACCGTAATTGACAATGCGCCTCATGTTTTAAAAAATACGGTATTCCTTATAAGAAAAGTTGCTTCGGTTTTCGTACGATTCGTCTTCGTCTGACCTTTTGACTAACAAAAACCGAGGGACTACTGTACTTGAAAGACTTTCTGCAGAGATTCAGTTATTATTATTCAGTTATTATTCAGTAGAAAAGATTTGCTCTCTTTTAATTGAAGTCAGATTATCAAAGTGTTTTAGTACGACTTTGGTAAACTATGAAGCCGCACTGCTTGATGGATTGTCGGTGCATTACGGCTACCATAGTCAGACGTACTGTGCTTCAACATACGAGTTTTATTATGGTGTGTGTATAAGGACCCCAAAATGGCATCTGTTAGGGGACATATTTTCTGGCGTTTTGTTTCGCCCTGTTATGCAAAATTCGGTGCGCCTTATGTATGACAACAGACCCAAATAGATCCGTTCATTGACAATGCGCCTTATAATCCAGTGCGCCTTATGTTTAAAAAAATACGGTATTCCTTATGAGAAAAGTTGCTTCGGTTTTCGTACAATTCGCCTTCGTCTGACCTTTTGATTAACAAAAACCAAGGGACTACTGTACTTGAAAGATTTTCTGCAGAGATTCAGTTATTATTCAGTAGAAAAGATTTGCTCTTTTTTTTAATTAAAGCCAGATTATTAAAGTGTTTTACTACGACTTTGGTAAGTTATGAAGCCGCACCGCTTGATGTGCTTCATCATACGAGTATTATTATGGTGTGTGTATAAGGTAAGACATATTATCTGGCGTTTTGTTTCGCCATATTATGCAAAAGCAACTTTTCTAACCTTCTGGTACCTGCTGATCTGTATTTGGCATCGGAATAAATCCTTAAAATTTGCACGCATCCGCCTTTGTAGTCCGTGCCGACACCGTAGTCGATAAGCTTTCTCTATCTTCTTGTTATGGGACATTCATCCTCCGCTGTTGCCATTTCTAATATGAAGTAGTATAAAGTTCTTACTTACACTACCGTTCAAAAGTTTGGGGTCACCAAACAATTTTGTGGAATAGCCTTCATTTCTAAGAACAAGAATAGACTGTCGAGTTTCAGATGAAAGTTCTCTTTTTCTGGCCATTTTGAGCGTTTAATTGACCCCACAAATGTGATGCTCCAGAAACTCAATCTGCTCAAAGGAAGGTCAGTTTTGTAGCTTCTGTAACGAGCTAAACTGTTTTCAGATGTGTGAACATGATTGCACAAGGGTTTTCTAATCATCAATTAGCCTTCTGAGCCAATGAGCAAAAACATTGTACCATTAGAACACTGGAGTGATAGTTGCTGGAAATGGGCCTCTATACACCTACGTAGATATTGCACCAAGAACCAGACATTTGCAGCTAGAATAGTCATTTACCACATTAGCAATGTATAGAGTGTATTTCTTTAAAGTTAGGACTAGTTTAAAGTTATCTTCATTGAAAAGTACAGTGCTTTTCCTTCAAAAATAAGGACAATTCAATGTGACCCCAAACTTTTGAACGGTAGTATATATCTGTCAGTAAATTCGCCATGAAAGCGCTAAAACATACCGGTGTAGTGAGTTTACATTATTCACCCAAGGAACTTTAGTTATTAGAGTTCCGGTCGGATGGTTTTTCACTGGACACATTTCCGGCCTTGTTGTTGTTTCCGGATGAGGAGATGCTGCTCCGTTGTTGATTTAAGTAAAGTCTGAATGTCATTAAAACAGTCAGCTCCATCTTTTGACACTTCTTCCACTCTTGTCCTTGCACGCTACACCGCTATAACAAAGATGACGCCCTATAATCCGGTGCTCCTTTTACTGTATATGAAAAAAGATAGAAAATAGACCATTCATCGGCAGTGCGCCTTATAATCCGGTGCGCCCTATGGTAACCAAACGGTGCATCCTGAAGAGACGGTGAGAAAGCGGCTTGAAAACGGTTTTTAAAACATACAAATATTGACCAGAGAACCACCATTACATGTTATGTAGACCACAAGGAAGTGTTTTATATGTAGAAAAAAAATCATAATATGAGCCCTTGAATGCGCCTTAAAATTCGGTGTGCCTTATGTATGACAACAGACCCGAATAGACCCATTGATTGACAATGCACTTTATAATCCGGTGCGCTTTATATTTTAAAAAAATACGGTATTCCTTATGAGAAAAGTTGCTTCGGTTTTCGTACGATTCGTCTTCGTCTGACCTTTTGACTAACAAAAACCAAGGGACTACTGTACTTGAAAGACTGCAGAGATTCGGTTATTATTATTCAGTTATTATTCAGTAGAAAAGATTTGCTCTTTTTTTTAATTAAAGCCAGATTATGTTTTCCACCTCTTTGAGGAGCCTAGCGGAAATCGCACACAACAAAGTGTACACAGCTTGGCCCGAGCTAATGGTACTACGCCGACTGGAATGTATGTAATCCCGCGTCGGAATAAGTGTGTCTACCAAGACGCACAACTGACGTGTGTGTGTGTGTGTGTGCGTGTAATGTGTGTGTTTGTGCAGGCCCAGCACAGTGGGCCAAAGACCTGGCATGTGAACTCTTGCAGATTAGTACTCCACTTTTGAAAGGCAGCGGGGGTCAGGGCATGATATTAAAAAAAGAATCCATGCGTGCCACATTAATGCGAGACCAACACAAAAGTGTGATAGTCTGACTCCGAATGTTGTAATGAAAAAAACAAAAAAAATGTGCTCAGTTTGCTGGTGGTGCCTTCAGGTGCAGCCCGTGCATGCTAAACATGTGCAAGTGGACATATGTGTACGTGCAGCGCTTTGTATGTACGCTCAGTGGTGTCCAGCAGGGGGCTGTAAGCTGTAGGTCTTGTTTATGCAGTCAGAGGGTTAAAGGTTAGGGGCGAGGGGGGGTGGGCGGAGCCTGGGTCCGATCTGGGGCCTCCATTCTGCTGCGCCATTCAGCCCACTTGAATAATGGCTCAGAGGATGAGGGTGTTCAAGTTTGTTTCCTCACACTCTTTTCCTTGTACTTCGCCCACATGCACCCGACAACAACTTTGTGTGAACTTATTGTGCTTCACAGGGTTAGCAAAGAGATGTTAGTGTAACATTTTTATTTTTTTTAATAAAAATGCATACTGTACCTGGTGATCCAGCTAACGAGTCGGCCCTGTTGACGAAGGTTCGAGAGAGGGACAGTGGGACTTTGTGGGGAAGAGACACAATAATAAAGAATGGTGAGAGATTATTAGTATTACAAATATCTAAACATGATTGATGCTAGATTAAAAATGCTCAAGCAGTATTTTCCAACTGTTATTTTGCATTAGAAAAATATCACAGAACAGGTGGATAAAAAAGTGAATTGCCATTTAGTGGAAGAACACTTAATAGTTCTGCCTGTCCTTACACGTCACTGGTATCAAATAATAATAACATTTTAGACCAATAAGGTGGAATTGGATGATTTCCTTCTGCACACTAATGAGGTTTGGAATCACTTTTTTTTTGTAAAAGCATAATGAAGAATCCTAAGAATCCAACTGGATTTCAGACAGCACACAGCAGACATGTTTACTTTTCACCAGTAGGTGTCTCCCAGGTCCCATCTGGCCTCATCTTGCTTGCAAGAAATGACAATACTGGAGTTTATGAATGAAATGTGAGGATTGACACTTCAAGAGGTTGACTACTACAAAATATCAAGAAAAAAAGCTCTTTTCCACAAAAAAAAAAAAAAATCATTTTTCTTCCAGAAATGACATCATTTTATACGGCCCACGAACGCCTAGCAATAAGTACCTTATCTTTTCTTAAATATGTATTCATTCCTTCCATTTTGAAATAATAAAATATATTTACTGCATTTAATTGCATATATTTTAAACTTTAATACTATTGCAACACATATTACACTGTATTATCATTTCCAAACATGTTCTTTTGTTAAAATAAAAGTAAATACTTAAATATCTGCTTGACTTATGATTTTAAAGCAAGTTATCTATCAGATTGTACCAGTGATGTGCCGTTAGGGCCAGCAAGGCCTTCTCTGCTGGCCTAACATAAATCATGATCATAGATTAATAAAAGTACATTTTAATCTATTTTCCATCAAGTATTCATCATATTCTCTTTATGTCTTATTAGGCTCCTTGTTTTTACGTTGGAGCTTTTATCCAATTAGAATTCAGCTAGCTTGTTGCCAGCGCTGTATGAATTCTGCCTGATAAGACAGTTGATAGACAGTTACGATAGCCAATCAGATCACGAGTTGTTGACAGTAGCCCATCTAGGTAGCTTTACGCTGAACGTGACTGTGATTGGATTTTCACTCGTCACTCCCAAGTGAGAATCCAATCACAAGTTGTAATTTGCGAAAAGCAGGAAGGGGCAACGAAGCCATACCCGGCCAACAGAGAAATCATCGGTTCTCACTTTTTTAACTCAAAGAAAAAGTTCAAATATTTTATTTATTTATTTTTTCACATTTAATATGTTCTTTAAAAGTATTTTAATTTTGACAGTACCACGTAAGGTATGTTTTATATGCTGATGCGTGTTCATTGATTTTTAAATGTGCCGAAACATAGCCTGTTTTGTACACTGTTGAGGTGATTCAATCTCCAGTAGTGCGCAAATGTGTTTCTGTATAGTATTTCTCCAGCCGTAGTCATAAATAATGGTATTTTGAGGGGTATTTATTAAAGTCGGACTAAGTAGGACATCTCTGAAGGCCTAGGTGGGAAACGCACAGCCCGCCACTGAATTGTACACTGTAGAAGTGACAATAGTTTTTACAGGACATTTTACTGTGTTTTTTTTTACAGCATATTACTGTACATTGAAATAACTCTACGATTGTTTTTTTATGGTAAAAAAAAAAAAAAGTCAGCTCAGTTGCTAGAATAAAAAAAAAACAGTGGTTGGAGTAACAAGTTTGACACACCTGGTGTAAAAGATTCATACAGAGTCTACAACAATTTGTTTATCACAGTCTAAAAATGTGTGATTCCGCTGCATTTTGTATTTGGAAAGCAAAGCTTTGCATTTGATGCAACAAAGATGAGAATAGCAAAAAAAAAAAAAAAAAAGTTTTTTTAAAGTAATGAACACAATTTGAAAGTCTGGGCAGATGAAAATAATGAGCAAGTTGTGTGATCACAGCTCTCACCTGGTGAGACAGTAAGGGCCATCATCCCATAGAAGGAAAACGCTCCTGCTTCAAACTTCATCCCCTCTTTTCCTGCCTCCACTTCAACTTTTCCCTGTAGAAATAAGATTCAGAATAAAAATAAAAAAATCTAACATTTGTACGCTGCACGATCTCATTATTGTTTGTATTTGGAAACTATTGAAATATAAATACAAATAAACTTCCTTTCCCACACAAAAAACATTCAAGGTGTTTAATTCTTTCATTCATAAATCCATCCATCTTCTTCCGCTTATCCGAGGTCGGGTCGCGGGGGCAGCAGACTAAGCAGAGAGGCCCAGACTTCCCTCTCCCCTAGCCACTTCGTCCAGCTCCTCCCTGGGGATTCCGAGGCGTCCCCAGGGCAGCTGGGAGACAGTAGCTATGCCTCAATTTTGGCTGAATCCTTCGGCTTGTGCATTTGTGTGGTGATGATGTCATTGCGGTGTGCTAAGTTGCTCCTGTATCATCCTTTTGTGTTTCGGATGTTTCCCTCTTGTTTTCATGTGTTTTTTTCTCTCCTTTTGGCCATGGAGACCAGCTGCTGGGTCTCTGCCACACCTGAGTCCGTTTGGAGAGACTGGAGGAGAGGCGGATGAAGAGACAGGGCTGCGGAGCTGGCGCTGAGCGCTGGGACGGACAAGCTTCACAGTGTCTTGGCTGAATGAGCAGGTATTGGACACCTCGGTCTCCTTAGAACCAGTGGTTCTTAACCTGGGTTCGATCGAACCCTAGGGATTCGGCGGAGGTCAAGACACACCCGACTCATCGTGTAAATAAAAACTTCTCCCTATCGGCGTATTACGGATACGGCAACAGCAGAAGTCAGACTGATTTGCAGGTGTGTAATTTGTTGTGAGTTTATGCACTGTGTTGGTTTTGTTCTTTAAACAAGGTAAGGTTCATGCACAGTTCATTTTGTGCACCAGTAATAAAACATGATAACACTTTAGTATGGGGAACATATTCACCATTAATTAGTTGCTTATCAACATGCAAATTAGTAATATATTGGCTCTTAACTAGTCATTATTCAGTACTTATTAATGCCCTATTCGGCATGGCCTTATTATAACCCTAACCCTGTAACCCTGGCCCTAACCCTCTAACCCAGGGGTGTCAAACTCATTTTAAATGGGGGGCCACATGGAGGAAAATCTTCTCCGAAGTGGGCCAGACTGGTAAAATCACGGTACGATAACTTAAAAATAAAGACAACTTAAGATTGTTTTCTATGTTTAAAAATAGAACAAGCATAATGTTGTTGTTTTTGTTTTTTACAATTACCTGTTGCGGTTAATAGTATTCGATCTTTATTTGTCGTTATTTATTTGTCGTTTACCATGAATTGATTTACGTGGACCCCGACTTAAACAAGTTGAAAAACGTATTCGGGTGTTACCATTTAGTGGTCAATTGTACGGAATATGTACTGTACTGTGCAATCTACTAATAAAAGTTTCAATCAATCAATCAATATATTTTCTGAATAAATCATGTTAGTGTTGGTGTTCATTTTCAATCTATCAGGATTAAAAAAATTATATCCAAATCAAATTACAATATGTTATTTTCAATAAGTTTAATAATTTTCCTCGACTGATGTACTAACATCATGTGGTTTATTTTGTACATATTTAGCATCATCTACAAATATACAAATAGTTGCTATTGCGACATCCACTGGACACATTTAGAACAGCGGTTTCTTTCATTAAAAAAATTTCAGGTTCATTTTTATACATAGCAAACTCATCCCGTGGGCCGGATAAAACCTGTTCGCGGGCCTGATCCGGCCCTCGGGCCGTAAGTTTGACACCCCTGCTCTAACCCGAACCCTAACCAAATAACTCTAAATTAAGTCTTTGTTACTTAGAATATGTTCCCCATACTAAAGTGTTACCAAAAACATATAACTTTGTCTTGAATTAAAAAAAAAACATTTTATTTTTCACTAAAGAAGGGTTCGGTGAATGCGCATATGCAACTGGTGGGGTTCGGTACCTCCAACAAGGTTAAGAACCACTGCCTTAGACGTATCCTCGCTCATCCATGTGGACTGGACACTGGCCTAGAGTTAGTGGGCGGCCGAGGGTGGAGTCGGCTCTCTTGGTTGCTTAGTTGGGTCTGCTCCCGTCTCGGGCCATGCTCCCCCCACCCCAGCAGACGATGGCACTTCGCGTCCTTTCATATCCCAAGATCCTTTGTGCATGCAACACTGAAAATTATTTTCAACATGGCGGCGCTTTTCAGAGCGGAAAGAGTAACTTTAAAATGTAAGTATAGCCTTATTTATTCATTGAAAACAGCTAAAAGCAGACATGTCGAGCTGGGATGTCAGTAGTGATATACTGACATCCCATAGGCTCCGTGCCCAGAGCTTTTTTCTTCAAAGTTTGGAATTAAAGCCTTATACCTTTTTTTTAATTTACCTTTTTTTAACTGCAAGAAGTTAACTTAATTATGTTCTATTAATGTGTGGCCGGAATTGTGAAGTATTGTAAATGTGTGCATCAATGTTTTTTGCTTTCATATGCATGTTATTTGAAAATGATTACCGTATTTTCTGGACTAGAAGTCGCAGTTTTTTTCATAGTGCGACTTATACTCAGGAGCAACTTATGTGTGAAATTTTTAACACATTACCGTAAAATATCAAATAATATTATTTAGCTCATTCACGTAAGAGACTAGACGTATAAGATTTAATCGGATTTAGCGATTAGGAGTGACAGATTGCAGCATGTTCTATATATTATAGTTATTTGAATGACTCTTACCATAATATGTTACGTTAACATACCAGGCACGTTCTCAGTTGGTTATTTATGCGTCATATAACATACACTTATTCAGCCTGTTGTTCACTATTCTTTATTTATTTTAAATTGTCTTTCAAATGTCTATTCTTGGTGTTCGATTTTATCAAATACATTTCCCCAAAAATGCGACTTATACCGCAGTGCAACTTATATATGTTTTTTTCCTTCTTTATTATGCATTTTCGGCAGGTGCGACTTATACTCCGAAAAATACGGTAAATTTATTATTGATTATTGTGATCCTGTGTTCAGCTTTTTTATTTTTATTTTTATTTTTTTTAAACAGTATTTTTTATAACCTGTACGAAGTAATAGACTCATGTGCTGAAACTGTAGTCGTTGTGATTAACTTCCTCTGCCTCCATTGCAAATAATTATATGATGATAATAATATTATGCCACCCAATATAGTCATATTTACTCTTACTGGCTATAATGCAAGATTAGAAAAGTACATCAATTGTGAATCACATATCAAAAAAATAACTGCTATTTGTGTTTTTAAAGGTACATGTCCCACTACAACAAGCATTCACACACATACAAAAAAATCCAACATTAACTAATAATTAGGAATAACAGCTTTAGAATGTTTGTCAACACGTGACACATCTCCATCACAACCATATCCTCTGTTTGGCCGGCTCTAACCGCACAAAAAATCTGATGGATAGAGCTTAGTTGCTCTCCTCTAAAACAAGGTGAGGGACCAAAAGAACACAAAAAAAGTGTTCCGACATTCTTATCTTAAGTGTGTCATTATTCAACCTCGTGCGACTGAGCAGCAAATCTAAGGACGGGGACAACTGCTGTAACCATGAAGTGTCCAGGTTAGACCGTCCCAATTCATATCACTCCAGCCGCTGCTGGAGGACTCTCACCAGGACCCACACTTTGTTGACCACATGGGTTGGGTCCTCGGAAGAGTGCAGCCCCCCAATGTGTCCTAGGTTTTCCCTGTGGCCTCCTATTGGTCAGACATGCCCTAAACACCTCCCCAAGGAGGTGTCCGAGGAGCATCCTGACCAGATATTCGAATCACCTCATCTGGCTCCTCTCGATGTGGAGGAGCAGAATCATGGACTCAGACATGGAGGTGCTGATTCTCATCCCAGTCGCTTCACACTCAGCTGAAAACCGATCCAGTGAGAGCTGGAGATCCTGAACAGATGCCACCAGGACCACATCAGGCCACCAGGACCACATCATCTGCAAAAAGCAGAGACCTAATCCTGTAGCCATCAAACCGGATCCCCTCAACGACCTCACTAAATCTGGAAATGCTGTCCATAAAAGTTACGAAAGAACCCGTGACAAAGGGCTGCCCTGGTGGAGTCCAACCAATACCGGAAATGGGTCCCAACTTCTGCCGGCAATGCAGACCGAGCTCTGACACCGATCATACAGGGAGAGGACTGCCACAATCAGATGGTCCAATACCCCATAATCTCTCTCCCACAGGACTTCCCGAGAGTCACGGTTGAATGCCTTCTCCAAGTCCACAAAGCACATGTAAATTGGTTGGGCAAACTCCCATGGACTCTCAAGGACTATGCTGAGAGTGTAGAGCTGGTCCACAGTTCCACGACCAAAGCAAAAACCACACTGCTCCTCCTGAATCTATCGGGATGAAATTAGATGAATATTGGAGAGTCTCGCATCGAAATGTGCTTTTGATACGTAACATTTGTCAGTGAAGTGGCCAGAGCAGAGGAGCAGTGACTGTGAGCTCTCCGAAAACAAACAATCTTCCCATTACTGGCTTCTACAGTTTAAATACAGTTCTTACATCTGAAGTATCACCTTTTATCTGATGATTTCTGGCTGATACTTTTGTGTACACTCACACGCGACGTAAATTGACAACCTGAAAGCCAGTCATCTTGTTCAGACCGAATGATCATTTTTACAAAGTTTCCCTTTTAATTATGACAAATACAGCCTAGGGATTGTCAGGATCAGCATCGGCCAATTTTTGAGAAAAAGTCTGTGATCGCCATTGCCAATAATGCTGTTTGATGCTGATCTCTCTGGCTGACACTGTATTTATTTGTAATCCCCCACCTGGCAAGCAGATAGCAGCTAATTATGTGTCTCCATACACAGTGTGGAGCCTCTCCCCTAAACTTATACTAATCACCTCAATATAAACTGCATTTCTTAGTATCTTAAGTCTAATGATCAAGTTTAATTATCACTGGAGGACGAGGCTAAACATGTTACACACTGAGAGCAAGCCAGGAGCTGGCATGTTAATAGTTAAGCTAACTGCTAAGCTTAGCACCAAGAAATAAGTGCAAAGTAAACTTTAAGAAGCATAGATAGACCCACGTTACAGCAGAAAGTAAGCAGCTGATAACAGGAAATTAACAAGTATATTAATAATAGCCTAGGGAGAGAATGATATAACAACTGTTGGTGTGTCATAGTCAGTACATGACAAGTAAGAGGATGGCAGATAAATCCAAAAAATTGTTGGTGTCGAATGTCAAAACCAAGGGTAGTATCAGTATATGATCGATATTAGAGGCCTTAGATATTTTTATTTTCTCAAAATGTATACATTTTTGTATTGACGTTTACAAACTCAATAATAAATAAGAATTAAGAATAAGGAATAATTAAATGGACACAGGGGGACTTTGAGGCCAAAATCCAAGGAATTTAAATAAGTGGTAAATAGTAGTTTTTTATTTTGTTTAGTTATTGTTATGCAATAAAATATAATAAAGAACTAGTTTAAATATTGTGTTGATATTGTTAAACTGTAAATAGCATACATCAGCATAAATAAATTGAACAATTTACAGTTAATACATGTGATCAGAATTAGCACTGGTATCGACCGATCCCACTCATGGATGATTGGTATCGGATTAAGCAGCATACATTTCTGATTGAAACATCTCTAATGCAGACTTTTATTTTTTGAATATGTTGCACTAAACCACTATTGATAAGACATGCTTGCTTTTGGTGGTATTCTTGCATGGTTTGGTTTTTGAGCTGGTGACATCGAGCAGCTTTAAAAACCTCCATCTGCAGCAGAGTCACTCACATATTATGATAATACAAAATATATTATGATCTACTCTAATATGCAGGAGACAGGTAGCAGCATGCAGGGAAGAGCCTTTTTAATTATAGCGCAAGTTGTGCAGCAAGAAGCACAGAAGTATTGACAATACTCAAAATAGACAATCTTTCAGCCCTGACTGGAGGGCGAGGCAGGCATTAATGGAAGCCTGATTGGCAACCACGACAGGGACAGGTGTGGGGAAACAGCAACTCAGGGAGAGAGACAGGAAATGGAACCAAAATAAGAGCGTTGGGCAGGACACATATACAGAAAATAAGGAACCACACGAATACACTACATTGCCAAAAGTATTTGGTCACATGCCTTGACTCACATATGAACTTGAAGTTTTTTGCATTGTCCCCTTTGAAATAAACTAATCTTAATCTTAAATGCCATCCCATTCCTAACCCATAGGGTTCAATATGATGTGGGTTCACCTTCTGCAGCTATTACAGCTTCAACTCTTCTGGGAAGGCTGTCCACAAGGTTGCGGAGTGTGTTTATAGGAATTTTCGACCATTCTTCCAAAAGCGCAGTGGTGAGGTCACAGACTGATGTTGGTCGAGAAGGCCTGGCTCTCAGTCTCCGTTCTAATTCATCCCAAAGGCGTTCTATCGGGTTCAGGTCAGGACTCTGTACAGGCCAGTCAAGTTCATCCACACCAGACTCTGTCATCCATGTCTTTATGAACCTTGCTTTGTGCACAGTCATGTTGCATCCGCTGACCCCACACTGTCAGTTTACGTGGCCTACCACTTGGTGGCTGAGTTGCTGTTGTTCTCCAACTCTTCCATTTCCTTATAATAAAGCCGACAGTTGACTTTGGAATATCTAGGAGCGAGGAAATTTCACGACTGGATTTGTTGCACAGGTGGCATCCTATGACAGTTCCACGCTGGAAATCACTGAGCTCTTGAGGTCGGCCCATTCTTTCACAAATGTTTGTAGAAACAGTCTCCATGCCTAAGTGCTTGATTTTATACACCTGTGGCCAGGCCAAGTGATTAGGTCACCTGATTCTGATCGTTTGGATGGGTGGCCAAATACTTTTGGCAATATAGTGTACGTCAGACCTGATGTACATGATCTTTCATTTCAAAAAGACAAGCCCGGGAGTCAGAATGTTCCTACTAACCTGCAGAATGAGGATGAAATAGTCCACAGGCCTGTTCCTGTGGAAGAGGTAGTGGTCAGACGCCCGCTTGTTCTTGTCATCGTATTTCAGCTCCTGGATGACATTGGGATGCTTCAGCAAGCGCAGCAGAATCTTTTCAGACATTTGCGGCGGAGCGAACAGGTCGACTTCTACGGAGACAGACAAGGAGGCTGTGAGAATGACAGCACAATGACCACGATGAGCATCTGAGAGGGGAGTAGGGTACATTGTGGCACAGTATATGTGGAGCCATGTAATGATTACTGGTACAGTATCATGAATTCCCCACGGTTTGTATTACCATTTCACATTTAAATCATCGTAAAACCATGATTGACTGCTACGAAAAACTCTGAAACTGCTAATTTCCTGAAGAAGTAGCTAGCGAGCTTAAATTCTAACATCAATACAAGACAAGTCGTTTCCTATTATAAACAATATTCCACTAAACTTGTATAAAAATATTGCTTTCTAAGCAGCTATTCAACTGTGCACATCGAGTGAGTTGTTTATTTATTTTTGAATGAAACTTGGTTATAATAGATTTCAGTGTGTATGAGTACTTTTTGAGGACATGTAATAATACTTAGAAAATAATAACCATAATACTATTGGTCGCAATAACTGGGATATTGTATCATATCATCTGTAACTATAAACTAATTATAATAGTAATCTATGGATCCGTTTGTTCGATTAATCGGATGAAACATGCTTTACAGCCTCAATGCAAATTTTTTTTTATAATATATATTTTTTTAAATAATATTTATTTATTCATTTGATAGGGAAATCACAATACAGGTACTAAGAAAACAGACCATTTTTTTTGTTTTGTCCCCCACCGGGAAAAAAAAATAAAAAAATTAAAAAAAACATTTTTTTAATAATAAAAGTAAAATAATAACACCCCATCCCACCCCCCGTCCTACATTTCAGTCACAGTGGGTAGCAATGTACTGCCTTCCTCTTCACCACAAGCAGATAGAGAATCACACTAACTGACTAAAAGGGGAAAAAAAAGTTACAACAAAAATAAAAATCACAAACATACAGAGAAGTGTCACTGAATAAAAACAACAAACAAAAAAAGTGTTGAGTTAGGTGGAGAGGTTCATTGTCAACAGTGAGTGTCACATTTATTCTATATCAATGCACATTTTGGGGGAAATAGTTGAAATAAAGAAGTATTTTTCATTCCTTCATTCTTTTTTTCCTAATAAATCCACATCATCAGCGAAATTGCACATTTAACATGCGTGCATGAACGAAAATTAATAATGAAAATAAAAACTCTCCACTGTTTGCTGCCACACAGATCAGGACACGCACACAACAACACCACAAACCATATTTCAAGTTCCGGGCACTCCAAGCGGTCTGGATTTTATCACATTTTATTAGTTACACTCATTAAATTATATAGAATATATAAATCAAAGCTTTTTTTAATCGATTTAATAGATTTATCTGTGCTGCATTAATATCAACATTTCATTTTTTTCTCTATTTTTACATGTTTGCCGACTTTTAATTTTTTTAAATTTTAACACAGGACTATAAAAAAACATTACTACGTTTTTAGAACGATGGAAGAGTGTCTCTACAGGCTCTGGATGTGGCTCGCTGGCCGCCTATTTAGGAGCCCTGGTATAAGCCTTCCTTGGACACGTACCCCTGCCCTAACTAACACTCTTCAGTCCATCCAAGTACACAAAGTCCGAGTAGTATCGATTAAGGATGTAACGTATTGCAGATGCCGCGGGGTTGCAGTTTTTAAAATCCTCACAATAATGCCATGACGTGTGACGGTATCAAAGAAAAACTTGGTGAGTGTAGTTTTTCTCTGGCGCGTTTGCGTTGGCCGGTTCTACAAAATAAACTACATCTCCCATAATACTCGACGCAGTGCGGGACTGTCAAGGTTCAGGGGTGTGACGCTGTAAAAAGGGGAAGAATGCCAGAGAAGTGTGTTTGTAATGAAGTGAATTAATCAACTCACATCATGTTTTGCTTATGGTGAAGATTTATATCCAACTTGGAGAAGGCAAACCACCAATTTTAATTAAATAGTGGTATATGAGCACATAATAAGATAAGGCCCCTTAGTTTGATATTCGCAGGTGGATTGGATCACTTCTCGTAGGAAAAGAGGCTCTAATTGGGACTTCGGTTTGCAAAAGTGATAGTCCTATCCTTGAGAAAAGACTACCTGTCTAGCTCAAAGCCTACATTTAACTTATGACTTAAATGAGTTGTTTTTCAGACACTTTCACATTAACATCTCCTTACATGGTCAGGTTGTGTTCTTCTGAATTAACACATACCCAGACGGAGGACGAAGGGATATAAGACTGTGGTCCGGCCTCTCCAGGTTAGGAGTCCTTCAATTTTTTGACCTAGGCTCCTACGGGTACTGCAGACCTGTTTAATGACGCTCACTTGTAATAAAGCAACTTTTTGTTTGTCTCCGACGTCTCTCTTGATCCGGCCGCACTGCCGTGTCGCCCTTCTTCCCGGGAGAAGGTGGCAAGACCAGAAATACACTTCAGTAGTAAATAAGAGGAATTTTTCTAGGCTATTTCCAAAAATTTTTATCAAAATCTGTTCGTAACATTTTGAGTTGTGTTGCTAAAAAACAGACAAACAAATACTGGTGAAAATATAACCTCTTACTGCGAAGGTAATAAAGTCTGCGTACTGCAAAGCAAAGCGGGCCACTTTCGTCTCCAAGCCGGTCACGTCACACCGTATGGAGGGAAAGCGGACCCTGCACACCGCAGGGAACAAGAGTAATGTATGAGAAACTACATTACTAACACGCAGAAAATATATTTGAAGCCAGCCAGGCTAGACATCAATTTGTGAGGTAATTGCATTATTAAAAGTTAAAGGCCTACTGAAATGAAATTTTTTTATTTAAACGGGGATAGCAGATCCATTCTATGTGTCATACTTGATCATTTCGCGATATTGCCATATTTTTGCTAAAAGGATTTAGTAGAGAACATCGACGATAAAGTTCGCAACTTTTGGTCGCTGATAAAAAAAGCCTTGCCTGTACCGGAAGTATCGTGACGTCACAGGTTGAAGGGCTCCTCACATTTGCACATTGTTTACACCAGCAGCGAGAGCGATTCGGACAGAGAAAGCCACGATTACCCAATTAATTTGAGCGAGGATGAAAGATTTGTGGATGAGGAACGTAAGAGTGAAGGACTAGAGTGCAGTGCAGGACGTATCTTTTTTCGCTTTGACCGTAACTTAGGTACAAGGGCTCATTGGATTCCACACTTTCTCCTTTTTCTATTGTGGATCACGGATTTGTATTTTAAACCACCTCGGATACTATATCCTCTTGAAAATGAGAGTCGAGAACGCAAAATGGACATTCACAGTGACTTTTATCTCCACGACAATACATCGGCGAAGCACTTTAGCTACGGAGCTAACGTGATAGCATCGTGCTTAAATGCAGATGGAAACAAAAGAAATAAGCCCCTGACTGGAAGGATAGACAGAAGATCAACAATACTATCAAACTCTGGACCTGTAACCACACGGTTAATGCTGTACCGCCTGGCGAAGCCTAGCAATGCTGTTGCTAACGACGCCATTGAAGCCAACTTAGCTACGGGACCTCGACAGAGCTATGCTAAAAACATTAGCTCGCCACCTACGCCAGCCCTCATCTGCTCATCAACACCCGTGCTCACCTGCGTTCCAGCGATCGACGGCGCGACGAAGGACTTCACCCGATCATCGATGCGGTCGGCGGCTAGCGTCGGATAGCGCGTCTGCTATCCAACTCAAAGTCCCCCTGGTTGTGTTGCTGCAGCCGCCGCTAATACACCGATCCCACCTACAACTTTCTTCCTTGCAGTCTTCATTGTTCATTAAACAAATTGCAAAAGATACACCAACACAGATGTCCAGAATACTGTGGAATTTTGCGATGAAAACAGAGCTGTTTGTATTGTGATACAATTTGTCCGAATACTTCCGCTTCAACCATTGACGTCACGCGCATACGTCATCATACCTAGACGTTTTCAACCGGAAGTTTCCCGGGAAATTTAAAATTACACTTTATAAGTTAACCCGGCCGTATTGGCATGTGTTGCAATGCTAAGATTTCATCATTGATATATAAACTATCAGACTGCGTGGTCGGTAGTAGTGGCTTTCAGTAGGCCTTTAAACTGTCAGTTAACTTTTCTGAGAAACAGCATTATTCAAACTAGTGTTGTTCCGATACCAATATTTTGGTATCACAAAATCACAATAATATTGTACCGTGGCATTAATTCCGTGACCATATCGTATCGTGAGATTTGGATATCGTTACGTCACTGGTATCAAGCTGAGTAAACCAAAGCTATCAAAGCCAACATCCTAGAAATGATGCATTGGGACCAGCTACGTCACCTTAGCAGCAGATTTGTGGTCGTCACCTGGCTACACGGCCAGGAACTAACCTTCCTAATAGCCTTTTGAGGAACTTAACCAATGCTTAGCTGCTAGGTCAAAGTTCTAAAGCAAATCCCATCTGCAGTGAGGAACACGAGTAGTGCTGGACTATTCCGTTGCTTGTTTACCCAACGAAAAGCGGGTGAAATAGTTCAAATTTTATACCAAGCATGTCGACTTGTGTGGGAAACCAACCTAGGCCAAAAAATGCTGGAAGTGATGTCACGGAGGAATGAGAGTAAGAAAACATGGTGGTGTTTTTAAAGCTGTGAGCTGACACAACATCTGACTTTCTGTCGCCAGCTCGTAGATACCTGCGTTTTTTCCCCCCCCCCCACTTTGCGTTTGGATTTTTCTGTATGGTCTGCAAAACTCTGCCGTGCTGCGCTCCCGAGAGGCCTCCCACCTCTTTACAAACACACACAAGCATGCATGCCAACACGCTGGTTGTCAGTCCTCACACAACTCATTCCCTCACACAACCACTTACACCCCTTCTACACACCTCTACTCACCCGGCTCTGCACCCGTTTGCACCAGAACTCCGAGCACATACGGGCGCACACACCGCACGTACACATACACGCGCACAAACTCTCTTGCACCGAGGGGCTTAGGGCACATTGGGGGAAGTCAAGCAGCAACGCGGCCCACTTGCCTGTTGCTAGGAAACGCAGGGTAGCCAGCAGAAGCTGAGGTGATATTTTAACCTTCATTTCATTGTCGGAAGGCTTGAAGGCCGAGAAATCCTGCTTCCTTTCTCGATGGGTGATTTTCTTCTTCGTCTTGTTGTCGGCTGCAGACAGAAAGTGAGAGAGTGATCAGAGGACACGCGCTCGTATCGAGGAAGTCAGTCCACGCCATTCCACCCACAGAGGTCACGGGGTGACTAAACTTGAGTTACCCAAACTTTATTGCTTTTCCAGGAACATAGCTGTGCCGTCTTTCTCAGAACCAAACAAGAGCTATAGGGGGCTACGCTGTTAGCTTCCTACATTCTTAGCATTACTTCTAGCCATATGTATTGGACCAACAAATAAACGTGCACGAACACGGTGTGTGTCGGCCTAAATCAGCCATGTCATATCATTCTGCATCTTCAGTCTGTCCTCTCAAAGCACTTAGATGCTGTTACTGAGTGGGTTAAAAGTAATACATTTTAAAAACAAAAAGTATTATCTATGGTTCACGACATAGTCTGGGGGAAAAAAATCCTATACTTAATTTACAGATTTCAGGACAATCAATCAAACAAGAGGATAAAGTAAGACTTTTGGTAGTTACACTTAGTGATACACTTTCGTGGTCCGAATATATCAATCAAATTGTGGCTTAGATGGTTAGAAGTATTGCTGCTGTTAGGAAATGTGCTACCGTAATTTCCGGACTATAAGCCGCTACTTTTTCCCCTCGTTCTGGTCCCTGCGGCTTATACAAGGGTGCGGCTTATTTACGGCCTGTTGTTCTCCGACACCGACGAAGAGGATTTCGGTGGTTTTAGTACGCAGGAGGAAGACGATGACACAATGATTAAAGACTGACTTTTCATATACCGGTAGGCTGGTTATTTTGATAACGTACAGGCGAGCACTTTGTATTACTTTGCACCGTTGTATTATTTGTACTCTTCACGAATGCTGTTCGCCATGTCAAAGATGTGAAAGTTTGATTGAATGATTGAAAGATTTATAGTTAATAAATGGGACGCTTTGCGTTCCCAAACAGTCATCTCTGTCCCGACAATCCCCTCCGTGGTAGCAGGAACCCCTATATACTACGGTAATTACACATCAAAACCCTGCGGCTTATAATCGGGTGCGGCTTATATATGGAGCAATCTGTATTTTCCCCTAAATTTAGCTGGTGCGGCTTATAGTCAGGTGCAGCTTATAGTCCGGAAATTACGGTATGTATGTAACACCTGCAATTCGTAGACCGGTGGTGTTGTGTCATCTGGATTATCGTTCAGTTATTTGGGCTTCTGCACCCAAGGTTGAGTTTACAAAATTACAAACAGCTCAAAATAGGGCAGCTAGACTTACTCTTGATTCTTCTTATAGATCGAGTGTGGACCGTATGCATTCTTGTCTTGGATGGCTGAAGGTTATTCATAGATTATCCAGCAGTATATTGTTATTTATTCGAAACATTATTCATAACAAGTGCCCTACAGCTCTTTTCAAGCAGATTGGTCATAAAGCTGATGTTCACCACTACAGTAGCAGAGCTTCGACTCAAGGTCTACTTGCATTACCACGACCAAGAACTAATTCAATGAAAAGCACTGTTGTATACAGAGGCATTTCATAATGGAATACTCTTCATTTAAATATTAGGACTATTCCCAGTAAAAAAAAAAAAAGCATTTAAGAAACATGTAAAGTCACTTAAGAGTTAATCTTTCATGTTATCAGTTTGAGAACTTTTTTTTTCTCTTTCCCTTTTTTCTTTCTTTTATTGTAACTGGATCTCCATATGTTCTGTAGATCTGTGTACTGTTATTGTTTTATTATTTAGAGAATTTTCTTTTTCTTTTCTTTTAGTGGTAACTGGATTTGTGTATGTTCTGTAACAATATCTGTGTACTTTTATTTTTTTATTATTTTGAGAATTTTCTTTTTCTTTTCTTTTATTTGTAACTGGATCTGTGTATTATTATTTGACTTTGAACTTTTGAAAAGGACCCCAGGAAGACTAGCCTGGCGTTTGTGCGTCGGCTAATGGGGATCCTCAATAAACAATAAACAATAAACAATAAACAATAAACAATAAACAATGTCAAAGTCAAGGCCCGCGGGCCGGAATCAATTATCTGTGGCCCCCGGGATGATATTTGATTAGTATTAGAACCAGCCCACAGGCCACAGCCGCCTGCTGCTGTTTTGCACGCACCAATACTCCATCAGTGTTGGCGCGAGGAATTTTCAAAAATCAAGTCATAAAATTGGGGTCCCACTTTTTTGTAACCGTTTTGAAATCAAAGGATAAATGTATGTATTATCCTGTTATATTTCACATTCTATATTGTGTTTTGGAAAAAGGTTGTCATAAACGTTACTTAATTCATTAAAATAAATCATACAAAAGAAAACACATTTTTATGCATATGTAAATGTATTCAGTTATAAACATTCATTCACTTTCTTCTTTCCTTCATGGAGCTAAACTTTACCGCTGCCGGTATTTTTTTCTATATTTTAGTTATAATATTTTCAGAATGTGTTTGTTCTATTTTTGGCCAAAGTAAGACAAAAAAACAATCTAAATGTGTCTATATTTTTTGTTTTAATGCCATGATTTTAATAGTCCGGCCCGCGTGTGCACAGATTTTCCTCCATGCCGCCCCTCAGCTAAAATAAGTTTGACACCCCTGGCCTAATTTGTGTAACAGCTGACGTCTTAGAATATAATGTAATTGAATAGAAGCCGGTATTGTCATTGTCTATCTTACAAACAAAGACATTAGTGGTGCTACTCCACAAGGTGCTTCCAATGTAAACATGACAACAAGACATAAAAAGACAATGGACAGTAACAACATTACATTTACCATCCACATTTGTAAATAGATTACAAAAATAAATTGATTGTTTCTTTCCTAATGGTGCACAGAAAAAGATGGAGTGGGATGAGGATGTTTTAATGATTTTATACACTTGGTATATATCTGAAGGTTTCTTATTATGGTTATTCTGACTATAAGTGTCACATTATTATTATCCCGGTATTTTTGAATGTGCTCAAAAAATACTTATATACACACTGAAATATTTCAACCAAGATTTATTTATGATATTAAAGAAAATACATAGACATACAATATACTTCCTCTATAAGAAACATTAAATATTGTTTTGGCTTCATAAGAGACATGTAATTTTATTTACCATATTTTCCGGACCATAGGGCGCATCGGATTATAAAACGCACTGCCGATTTTTAAAAAAAATCGTTTTTCATATATTAGGCGCACCGAATTATAGGGCGCATTAAAGGAGTCATATTATTATTATTTTTTTCTAAATGTAAAACACTTCCTTGTGGTCTACATAACATGTAATGGTGGTTCTTTGGTCAAAATGTTGCATAGATGATTTTTTACAGATCATCTTCAAGCCGCTTTCTGACAGTCGCTTCAGGATGCGCCGTTTTGTGGGCGGTCTTATTTACGTGGCTCACCTTCGGCAGCGTCTTATCCCCGTCATCTTTGTTGTAGCGGTGTAGCGTGCAAGGACGGGAGTGGAAGAAAGGTCAAAAGATGGAGCTAACTGTTTTAATGACTTTCTGACTTTACGTAAATAAATAACGGAGCAGCATCTCCTCATCCGGAAACACCCACACCGGAAATGTGTCCCATGAAAAACCGTCTGACCGGAACTCTAATAACTAAAGTTCCTTGGGTGAATAATGTAAACTCACTACACCGGTATGTTTTAGCGCTTTCATGGCGAGTTTACTGACAGATATAAGTAATAAATTTACACTACTTTATATTAGAAATGGCAATAGTAGAGGATGAATGTCCCATAACAAGAAGATAGAGAAAAAGAAGAAGCTTATCGACTACGGCATCGGCACAGACTACAAAGGCGGATGCGCGCAATTTTTCAGGATTTATGCAGATTCCAAATACAGATCAGCAGGTACCAGAAGGTAAGAAAAGTTGCTTTTGCATAATATTGCGAAACAAAACGGCAGATAATATCTGTTACCTTATACACACCCTAATAATACTTGTATGTTTCATGCCCCGACAATCCTTCATAGCTTACCAAAGTCGTACTAAAACATTTTGATAGATTTTTGAGCGCTGCGTGTAATGTTCTATATTTTCAATGGAACATATAAAATGTTGGTGTTGTTTACTCGAGTCATATTGCCATCATAGTGCACTTATCTATTATGTTTATGTTGTCCCTGCTTTATTAGTATTCTTGCTGCAATTGCAACATGAACACTCCAAGCAACTTGGAAGAAAGATCATTGACAAGTTGAGAAGAGGAGATAGCTACAAGTAGGGATCTGACAGACTTCTGTTAAATGAGTAGTTACAGTCAGGAGTATGTCAGCTCTTTGAAATCTCCAAAGAGCTGGCCATCTTCACAAACTGAGAAGAAGAAGAAGACTGGTGAGGGAGACCTTCAATGTGCCTACAACCATTCTGAGAGAGTCAAGAGCGTCAATGGCCCAGATGCATGAGATTGTACATACAACTATGTTGCTGCACAGGTTCTTTACCAGTCAAAGCTGGATGAGAAAGACCCAGAACTCACATGAAATCCTGTTTAGAATTTGCCCAAATGAAGACTTTTCTTTGGTCTGATGAGACAAAATTGTTGCTTTTTTAGGCATGATTTGGGAAAGCTAGTGATACAACTACCTAAAATGTTAAGGAGACTTTTGAAAAGAATATATCAGCATTATGTGAGTTACTTGTGAGATGATGACGATTATTAAAAGGAACAGCTTTACCAACTATTGAATGAATGAAATCAGAACTGTGCATATTTCAGGATCAAATCATATTTGTGCTGTGATATATTTTACATTGTATATTGCAACCTGTAAGTGAACAAAGTGTATTAGCGTACATTCAGAATATGCTGCATGGCTGTCTCACACTAGGATCGGAAGGTGTCTAGAATGAAAGTGCTAGGAACTTTAAGAGGGGAACCTACTGTACAAGTCTGTCTCGTCCAGGATCTCTGACTTGATGATTTCTTCGATAATATCCTCCAAGGTGACAATACCCAGAACTTCGTAGAAAGGGTCTCCCTCACCCTCATTGTTGACCCTCTGAACTATGGCCAGATGGGATTTTCCTAGCAAATCATACATGCACACAGACACACAAACACACACACACACACACACGAAGGCAAGTTACAAAGTTAGGGTCATACTGTGATAGTGAAATATAGGTCAAGCAGAGGGTAGTGGTGGTGTGCAGGGGAGTTGGGGAGATCGGTGTACTAAAGAACAAACAGGCAGAATTTTCTTAAATGTGTTCTTAGAAAGGTTACTAGAAAACAAATCAGAGTGGGACTTACAAAACCTCCCTAAACCAAGCATGTTTGCATCTGTACCCTACTCTACAGCCAGACAACTGCTCCTCATTAGCACATGTTTCACTCAAACTGAGGAAGCTTGGTGAGAGATGTGAAAATGTTGAGAAATATTTAGTTGGACCGCAACAAATAGTTACCAATTTGCCTCAAAAAGACATTATAATGGTGTCTGTAAATGTAGCATTGTTTTAATGTCGTACATGGATCATAACTAGGCTTTTTAAAACACCTTATGAGCACCAGGGCCCTCATGGCATAAGAGTTGCGTGGTTTTCCAACTAAAAATAGACGTTTGTTGAAATCCAGAAAACATCCTACGCAAGTAAAAATTCTGATGTTTTAAAATGTGTGCATGCACAAATCCAAAAATTTTTTTTTTTACATTGCAATCAACTTGTAATTGACCACAGACATGTGCGGAGGCTGGGGATGCCACACACCCTTATAAATATGCAAATCATACTGAAAGTAGCCATGTCCTTGAACGTGGCACGTTCTGTCCAATCAGAAGTCAGCAGGAGGTGCTTCTTCTAATGCGGGGGTCAGCAACCCCCCGAATCTATCTTTCAGAGATGTGTAAAAATGGAAAAAGATGAAGAAAAAGGTATATTTTTAGTTATCATTATATTTTCTGTAGGAGAACAAAAATGACACAAACCTTCCTAACTGTTAGAAATCCCACTGTTTATGTTATACATGCTTCACTGATGAGAGTATTTGGCAAGCACCGTTTTGTCCTACTAATTTCAGCGATCCTTGAACTCATCGTAGTTTGTTTACATGTACAACTTTCTCCGATGCTGCCACAGAAAGACGTGTTTTATGCCACTCCTTTGTCTCATTTTTCCCACCAAACATTTCATGCTGTGCGTGAATGCACAAAGGTGAGCTTTGCTATTGTTATTGATTTGTTGGAGTGCTTATCAAGCATATTTGGTCAATTCATGACTGCAAGCTAATCAATGCTAACATGCTATTTAGGCGAGCTGAATGTACATATTGAATTAATATGCCTCATTTGTAGGTATATTTGAGCTCATTTAATTTCCTTTACTCATGTCCTCTGTGCATTTAATTTATATTTGCATGTCTCATGACACATTATCTGTATGTAATATTGGCTGCATGTCTGATAGTTGTTTGTGTGCCATGTTGTTCCAGACCACAGCAAACGTTACCCAGCTTGCAAAGATTGTAGTAAATCCATTAGAAAGGTGGTTCTTAACCTTGTTGGAGGTACCGAACCCCACCAGTTTCATATGCGCATTCACCGAACCCTTCTTTAGTGAAAAATAAAATGTTGTTTTTTTTCAAATTCAAGACAAAGTTATATGTTTTTGGTAACACTTTAGTATGGGGAACATATTCTAAGTAACAAAGACTTAATTTAGAGTTATTTGGTTAGGGTTAGGGCCAGGGTTAGAGGGTTAGGGTTATAATAAGGCAGTGCCGAATAAGGCATTAATAAGTACTTAATAAGTACTAGTTAAGAGCCAATATGTTACTAATTTGCATGTTAATAAGCAACTAATTAATGGTGAATATGTTCCCCATACTAAAGTGTTACCATGTTTTTATACTGGTGCACAAAATGAACCGTGCATGAACATCACCTTGTTCAAACAACAAAACCAACACAGTGCATAAACTCACAACAAATTACACACCTGCAAATCAGTGTAACTTCTGCTGTTGCCGTATCCGTAATACGCCGATAGGGAGAAGTTTTTATTTACACGATGAGTCGGGTGTGTCTTGACCTCCGCCGAACCCCTGAGCCCGACTCACCGAACCCCTAGGGGTTCGATCGAACCCAGGTTAAGAACCACTGCATTAGAAGAAGACAGCCTGCCGTTTCCTTAAAGTTGGACACACACATCTATACCTTTCCAGAAGTTATCTCATCCTGTGAGAAGCCTCCATTTTACTAATGATTTCCAATGTTGCAAAAATGTGTAGAATAAAAATGTAAATACAACATTCCTGTCAACGAAGATTTGCATCAGCCTTTGATAGTAGGCTAATATAGCTAATATAGACACTTAAATCATGTGTTGTCTTCATTATAACACTTATAATTTTTAACGCTCTTAATTTTGTGCGGCTCCAGACAAATTTTTTTTTGTATTTTTGGTCCAATATGGCTCCTTCAAGATTTTGGGTTGCCGACCCCTATCCTAATGTTTCGAGCAAACAACAGAGCGATTGTCATTTTGCATTTCTGTGTCTCCGAGAACTGAACACAGGTTGAAATAATAATGAAAGTTCTTCAGTTCAGGAAGAAGGTATGGTGAAGAAGAAGATACATGTGCTGACTGGGGGAAATTAGTGCTGCACCACGTTTGAAAAGATAGTTGTACATTTTAGAAGAGGCAGAGACTCTGATTACCCCCATATAAATATAATTTGTGTAATGTAACAAAATGTGTTCATACAGTAGCCTGCTCACATGAGCCAGATTAATGTTTCATGTAAAAATGATGTCATATGTGGTTCAATGTGATATTTTTTATTTAAACATGCCAGTTCTATCAAACAAGATATGAAAGATTTTGACTGTTGCTTGATTACTCAATTCATTATTACGACACAGGAGAGCTTCTTGCGGTAGCAGTTGTACGTGACACAAATTCGGGACATTCTTCCTAGTGTATGGTGCAAAGTGGCGCAACCACCGGCTGCTGCTGCCCGCCTGACATGGCCAAGGAGTCACAGGAACACATTGTGACAGCAATAGGTGGAAAAATGATTGCACACATAAATGAATAGAAATTCTTACTAGGGTTGTAAAATAGCGGTATTAGTATAGCACCGTGATACTAATGAATCTTATTCGGTACTATACCGCCTCTAAAAAGTACTGGTGGCTCTACACCTGACATCCACTGCTGTAATGATACCAAGTACAAGTGCGTATTTAGTCGATACTACTATGATTATGTCAATATTTTTTGGCAACACAACATCTTTTTCGTTTAATATATTATGTTTATAAACTCAGGAAATATGTCCCTGGACACATGAGGACTTTGAATATGACCAATGTATGATCCTGTAACGACTTGGTATCAGATTGATACCCACATTTTTGGTATCATCCAAAACGAATGTAAAGCATCCAAACAAGAGAAGAATAAGTGATTATTACATTTTAACAGAAGTGTAGGTAGAACATGTTAAAAGAGAAAGTAAGCAGATATTAACAGTAAATGAACAAGTAGATTAATAATTAATCTTCTACAACTTGTACTTAATAATGTTGACAAAATAATAGAATGATAAATGACACAATATGTTACAGCATACGTCAGCAGACTAATTAGGAGCCTTTATGTTCACTATTTTATTTAAGGGCTAAATTGCAATAAGAAACATATTTTTATGCACCCTAAGATTTCTTGTTAAAAAAGCCAATAATGCAATTTTTTGTGGTCCCTTTTATTAAGAAAAGTATCAAAAAGGTATCGGTACCAATATATCGGTATCGGAACAGTACTAATCCTTACACATACTGTATGAATATGAAGCATTAAATGCAGTGGCATTTTTTTGTCCTTCCCTCCATCTTTGTTAACGTTGCTGGAATCAAATGTTGGCAAAGCCTGAACGACCACCTGTGTGTCTCGCGAAAGAATCGAAAGCTTGTAGAAATGTACGTAGGTGAAGCATGAAGTTGGCGTGAGGCAGCACACCTTTCCACATCAACTTTGTCGTGAAAAAGGGCGTACGCCAGGTTTTTGTGCATAAGCAAGCTTAATAGGCCCCGGTTCTGCCAGAGAATTAGAAGACACAGCCTAGTCTTAAATCAATCCAATCCAATCCCATCCACTTTATTTATATAGCACATTTACACAACAAGAATGTTTCCAAAGTGCTGCACAGCCATGTTAAAAACAATATTAAAAACAATATTAAAAACGATATTAAGAACAATATTAAAAACGATATTAAAAACAATATTAAAAACAATATTATGCTACACCAACGACTGAATAAAAACAAAGAATAAATGATCACACAAGAACTCAAGGAAGTGCTTAGCTTTGCAACAAGGAAGAAGACCCTAACACCCACCTGACTCATGGTGCAAACAACAATAGCAAAAACACACAATGCAACCTTTTTCTACTGCACTACCGAAAATGTATATGTTTTTCTAAACATTTTTCATGCGTCATAACCAGGGGTCCCCAAACTACGGCCCGCGGGCCGGATACCGCCCCCCAGCGTCCAAAATCCGGCCCGCGGGAAGTCCCAAGTTAAAAAAAAAAAAATTGTATTATTTTTTAAATTTGTCCTTACTAGTCCATTTTCTACCGTCTTCTAGCCACTCAGGCAAATCATATTGTCTAAAAATGCATTTTACCATCGATAACGTGACATGCAGCAAGTGCGCTCTTTAAGTCAATTAGTATAATTGACTTAAAATGATATTACATATTAATATAATATATATGTATGAATACATATATATATATATATATATACTGTATATATATATATAGACACACATATATATATATATATATATATATATATATATATATATATATATATATATATATATATATATATATATATATATATATATATATATATATATATATATATATATATATATATATATGTATATGTGGGCAAATCGATACAAACCGAAATCAGCAACGTGTATAGTATCAGTAGCGTATTTTCCAGACCATAGCGCGCACCGGATTATAATCAATCAATCAATCAATCAATGTTTATTTATATAGCCCTAAATCACAAGTGTCTCAAAGGGCTGTACAAGCCACAACGACATCCTCGGTGTCGAGTGGGTCTGACATAATATTGTGAAAGTCCAACACATCAGCGAAAGTCCAGTCCATGGTGGGGCCAGCGGGAACCATCCCGAGCGGAGACGGGTCAGCAGCGTAGAGATGTCCCCATCTGATGGACAGGCTAGCGGTCCACCCCGGAGCAGAGTAGAAAAGAAAAGAAAAGAAACGGCAGATCAACTGGTCTAAAAAGGGAGTCTATTTAAAGGCTAGAGTATACAAATGAGTTTTAAGATGAGACTTAAATGCTTCTACTGAGGTAGCATCTCTAACTTTTACCGGGAGGGCATTCCATAGTATTGGAGCCCCAATAGAAAACGCTCTATAGCCCGCAGACTTTTTTTGGGCTCTGGGAATCACTAATAAGCCGGAGTTCTTTGAACGCAGATTTCTTGTCGGGACATATGGTACAATACAATCGTCAAGATAGGCAGGAGCTTGACCGTGTAGTATTTTATACGTAAGTAGTAAAACCTTAAAGTCGCATCTTAGGTGCACAGGAAGCCAGTGCAAGTGAGCCAGTATAGGCGTAATATGATCAAACTTTCTTGTTTTTGTCAAAAGTCTAGCAGCCGCATTTTGTACCATCTGTAATCTTTTAATGCTAGACATAGGGAGGCCCGAAAATAATACGTTACAGTAATCGAGACGAGATGTAACGAACGCATGGATAATGATCTCAGCATCGCTTGTGGACAAAATGGAACGAATTTTAGCGATATTACGGAGATGAAAGAAGGCCGTTTTAGTAACACTCTTAATGTGTGACTCAAACGAGAGAGTTGGGTCGAAGATAATACCCAGATTCTTTACAGAGTCACCTTGTTTAATTGTTTGGTTGTCAAATGTTAAGGTGGTATTATTAAATAGATGTTGGTGTTGAGCAGGACCGATAATCAGCATTTCCGTTTTCTTAGCGTTGAGTTGCAAAAAGTTAGCGGACATCCATTGTTTAATTTCATTAAGGCACGCCTCCAGCTGACTACAATCCGGCGTGTTGGTCAGCTTTAGGGGCATGTAGAGTTGGGTGTCATCAGCATAACAGTGAAAGCTAACACCGTATTTGCGTATAATGTCACCTAGCGGCAGCATGTAAATACTAAAGAGTGCAGGGCCAAGAACCGAACCCTGGGGAACTCCGCACGTTACCTTAACCTAGTCCGAGGTCACATTGTTATGGGAGACACACTGCATCCTGTCAGTAAGATAAGAGTTAAACCAAGACAAGGCTAAGTCTGACATCCCAATACGCGTTTTGATACGCTCTAATAAAATATTATGATCGACGGTATCGAAAGCGGCGCTAAGATCAAGAAGCAGCAACATAGATGACGCATCAGAATCCATCGTTAGCAATAGATCATTAGTCATTTTTGCGAGGGCTGTCTCCGTAGAGTGATTTGCCCTGAAACCGGATTGAAAAGGTTCACAGAGATTGTTAGATGCTAAGTGTTCATTTAGCTGCTGTGCGACAATTTTTTCGAGAATTTTCCGACGAATGGTCTATTTTTGACCTTTTTTCATATGTGTACAGCTCTGGTAATGGGCACATTCGCACCCACCTGCACAAATGTACTTCCAAATGTCCATCCATCTATCCATTTTCTACCGCTTATTCCCTTCGGGGTCCCGGGGGGCGCTGGAGCCTATCTCAGCTACAATCGGGCGGAAGGCGGGGTACACCCTGGACAAGTCGCTACCTCATCGCAGGGCCAACACAGATAGACAGACAACTTTCACACTCACATTCACACACTAGGGCCAATTTAGTGTTGCCAATCAACCTATCCCCAGGTGCATGTCTTTGGAGGTGGGAGGAAGCCGGAGTACCCGGAGGGAATGTAACAATCAAAATAAATATGACTTTTTTTTTGTTTACTAGGGCATGCATATATAATATGCATTAGTTTGACCATTTTAAATCAACGATAATAAAAAGGAGATGCTTGGAAATAGCATAAAAATGCCCCAAAAACTTGGTAAAAACGCGATTCATAGCGTTACTTTTTGGTGTAACCATCATGAGCGTTCTGTTCAGGTATATTACTTTTATATTTTGATAAATCATCATATTTATGTATTGCTAAATTTAAATAGGTATTGATCAATATTTAAGCTGTGTGTATTTGATTTCAGTTTGCTTTTGACATCTTATTTAGAATTGTAGTTGAAACTTTTACAACCTTGTGTTGTGCTCATGATGGCGTAACCAAACTAGATTTCATTTAATGATCTTATTTTGCATATTTATTCCCTTTTTTACATTTAGTATATTTAAATATTCATTTATAAACATTGAATACATTTCAAATACCAATAAAATGCAATTGCCTTCATCTTATAGGGTAATGTTTAGTTACACCAAGTCATGAGCGTAACACTAAGCTTCATCACTTTGACTTGTAATACCTCTAATTCTGGTGGTGTTTTATGCATTTTTCTTTGTAGAACATATATTATACATATAACACAATAAAGTCCCATATAAAATTATGTTGCTAGCAATACTTTAATTTTGCCTTTGAAAGTAACACTCCAATGTCCATTAGTGGAGCTGTACACATATACAAACCCCGTTTCCATATGAGTTGGGAAATTGTGTTAGATGTAAATATAAACGGAATGCAATGATTTGCAAATCCTTTTCAACCCCCCGGATTATAGAGCGCATCAAAAGAGTCATATTATTTATATTTTTTTCTAAATGTAAAACACTTCCTTGTGGTCTACATAACATGTAATGGTGGTTCTTTGGTTAAAATGTTGCATAGATGATGTTTTCCAAATCATCTTCAAGCCACTTTCTGAGATTTCTGATTTTGGTTCTGTCTTCTGTTACGGCGTGGTCGCATTTTACCGCGGGGATCGTTCTCCCAGGATGCAGACGGAAACTCCGGAGGCAAGGTGCAGGTGAGACAATGATTTATTGTCATAAATCACACCGGATACAAAACAAACAAAACAAACATGCCTACAGCACGGGACGCTAAGGAAATAGCTAACAAGAAAAGCTTAGCATGGCAAACAAAATTATTATTTCCCATTCTTGCTTGATGTACAGCTTAAGTTGTTCAACAGTCCGGGGTCTCCGCTGTAGTATTTTAGGCTTCATAATGCACCACACATTTTCAATGGGAGACAGGTCTGGACTACGGGCAGGCCAGTCTAGTACCAGCACTCTTTTACTACGAAGCCACGCTGTTGTAACACGTGGCTTGGCAGTGTCTTGCTGAAATAAGCAGGGGCGTCCATGGTAACGCTGCTTGGATGGCAACATATGTTGCTCCAAAACCTGTATGTACCTTTCAGCATTAATGGTGCCTTCACAGATGTGTAAGTTACCCATGCCTTGGGCACTAATACACCCCCATACCATCACAGATGCTGGCTTTTGAACTTTGCTCCTATAACAATCCGGATGGTTCTTTTCCTCTTTGTTCCGGAGGACAAATTGTCCACAGTTTCCAAAAACAATTTGAAATAGGGACTCATCAGACCACAGAACACTTTTACACTTTGCATCAGTCCATCTTAGATGAGCTCAGGCCCCGCGAAGCCAGCGGCGTTTCTGGGTGTTGTTGATAAATGGCTTTGGCTTTGCATAGTAGTTTTAACTTGCACTTACAGATGTAGCGACCAACTGTAGTTACTGACAGTGGTTTTCTGAAGTGCCTGAGGGATCCAAGGTCACGGGCATTCAATTTTGGTTTTCAGCCTTGCCGCTTATGTGCAGTGATTTCTTCAGATTCTCTGAACCTTTTAATGATATTACGGACCGTAGATGGTGAAATCCCTAAATTCCTTGCAATAGCTGGTTGAGAAATGTTGTTCTGATACCATTTGCTCACGCATTTGTTCACAAAGTGGTGACCCTCGCCCCCTCCTTGTTTGAGAATGACTGAGCATTTCATGGAAGCTGCTTTTATACCCAAACCTGTGGGTCGTTACAAATAAGTGTTTGATGAGCATTCCTCAACTTTCTCAGTCTTTTATTGCCACTTGTGCCAGCTTTTTTTAAACATCTTGCAGGCATCAAATTCCAAATGAGCTAATATTTGCAAAAAAAATAACAAAGTTTTCCAGTTCGAACGTTAAATATCTTGTCTTTGCAGTCTATTCAATTGAATATAGGTTGAAAATGATTTGCAAATCATGGTATTCTGTTTTTATTTACCATTTACACAACGTGCCAACTTCACTGGTTTTGGGTTTTGTAGTACAATGCCCACTGTACTAAAAAAGCTGTTTTACTAATGATGAAGAGGAAAGGACTGACAACACCTCCAGTGACAAAAGCAACAAGAGTGAGTATAGGCAGTAGAAAAGGGGCATAAGCAACAATGGCAATAACTGGTGCAAGTAGCCTTAAAAGAGCAGGAATACGCCGAGTGACATCCAAAGACAGTCACACAGTCCTGAATTTCATCATTCCGGCCCCCTCCCTCCACATCTGTGTTCCCAGGACCCTCCTGTGCACCATCCGCAAAACAAGTGAAACAAACTGCCGTCAAGACTGTCAAGCAAAACGCTAAACAAATTCTTTGCCTTTTCTCAGCTTGCGATCATTTAAAAGGAATTTTCCACATGCCCGGGCTAATATTAGCCCCTTCAAAATGAAGTTTCCATTCGGCCCCGGCGATATTCTCACCAAGCGAAGGAACAGAACAAGGCCGAAGCCTCCACTGTGTGATCAGATTGTCTCGGAATGGGTCGTTTGCATGCAGATACCTGGGTGTAAATAATGGAGGGTGTCCAATGTGCACGCATGTGTGTGTGTGTGTGAGTCGAGAGTGTGTGTTTACTTCATCGTTCAGAGCATGACGTGGACAATTTTGTCTAATGCGGCTTTGGTTCAGAGGCTCATCACTGAGAGTTTTATTGCACTGCAGCGCTCTGCTTCCTCACAAACACCATGATAGCCCAGTAATGTGCGGTGCACTGAGCCTGGGAGACTGAATGCATCAAAACCATGTGCATCCAGTGCAGAGCTGCTTTGAATAAACACTCAGGTGAGTAACATAAGCAGCAATTAGAGAAGAATCTCTAATACAGGGGTGTCCAAAGTGCGGCCCGGGGGCCATTTGCGGCCCGCAGCTAATTGTTTACCGGCCCGCCACACATTCTGGAAATGCTATTGCAAAAATTAAAAAAACATTTAAAAAAGTGGAATGAGGTGAAATCTAACTAGAAAAAGTTGCAATGTTGACACAAAGCTACCATGCAGGCTTTTTTTCCCTTTTGTCTATCTTTCTTTTTTCTTTTTTTGCCATTGTTCAAAAAAAAAAAAAAAAAAATCAATCTTATAATGAATTATTGACCTATTCAAGGCTCCATCCATCCATCCATCCATCTTCAACCGCTTATCCGGAATCGGGTCGCGGGGACAGCAGCTCCAGCAAATACCCCCAGACTTCCCTCTCCAGAGCAACATTTGCGACTTCCTCCTGGGGAATCCCGAAGCGTTCCCAGGCCAGAGAGGAGATGTAATCCCCCCATCTGGTCCTTGGTCTGCCGCGGGGCCTCCTCCCAGTGGGACGTGCAACGAGGACCTCCCTAGGGAGACGCTCGTGAGGCATCCGCACGAGATGCCCGAACCACCTAAGCTGGCTCCTTTCCAAGCGAAGGAGCAGCGGCTCTACTCCGAGTCTCTCTCGGGTGACTGCACTTCTCACCCTATCTCTAAGGGAGATGCCAGCCACCCTTCTGAGGAAACTCATTTCGGCCGCTTGTATCCGCGATCTTATTCTTTCGGTCATTACCCACACTTCATGACCATAGGTGAGAGTAGGAATGTAGATAGCTCGGTAGACCGAGAGCTTTGCCTTCTGGCTCAGCTCCCGTTTCGTCACAACAGTGCGGCAGAGAGACTGCAATACTGCCCCAGCTGCTCCGATTCTCCGGCTGATTTCCTTCTCCATCTTTCCCTCACTCGTGAACAAGACCCCGAGATACTTAAACTCCTCCACCTGGGACAGAGTCCTGTCCCCTACCCGGACTGTACAAACCATCGGTTTCCTGCTGAGAACCATGGCCTCAGATTTGGAGATGCTGATCCTCATTCCAGCCGCTGAACACTCGGCTGCGAACCGATCCAGTGAGAGCTGAAGGTCACGAACCGAAGGTGCCATCAGGACCACATCATCTGCAAACAGCAGTGACGCAACCTTTAGCCCCCCGAGACGTATACCCTCTCCGCCATGGCCACGACTCCGCCTAGAAATCCTGTCCATGAAAATCACAAACAGGATAGGTGACAGAGCGCAGCCCTGGCGGAGACCAACCCCCACTGGAAACGGATCCGACTTACATCCAAGCACCCGGACACAACTCTCGCTTTGGTTGTACAGAGATTGGATGGCCCTCAACAGGGTTCCCCTCACTCCGTACTCCCTCAGCACCTCCCACAAGATCTCCCGAGGGACGCGGTCATACGCCTTCTCCAAATCCACAAAACACATGTAGACTGGATAGGCATACTCCCAGGCCCTCTCCAGGATTCCCGCAAGCGTAAAGAGTTGGTCAGTTGTTCCACGACCAGGACGGAATCCACATTGCTCCTCTTGAATCTGAGGTTCGACTATCGGCCGGACCCTCCTTTCCAGTACCTTGGCGTAAACTTTCCCAGGGAGGCTGAGTAGTGTGATACCCCTGTAATTAGCACACACCCTCTGGTCCCCCTTTTTGAAAAGGGGAACCACCACCCCAGTCTGCCACTCCCTCGGCACTGTCCCAGACTTCCACGCAATGTTGAAAAGGCGTATCAACCAAGACAGCCCATCAACACCCAGAGCCTTCAGCATTTCTGGACGGATCTCGTCAACCCCCGGAGCTTTGCCACTGTGGAGTTGTCTAACTACCTCAGTGACTTCACTCCGAGAGATCAACGTCGATCCCCCATCATCCTCAGGCCCTGCTCCTATCAGGGAGGGTGTGTCTGATGTATTTGGGTTCGGGAGTTCCTCAAAGTGCTCTTTCCAACGCCCCACGACTTCCTCACTTGAAGTCAGCAAAGTCCCATCCTTGCCGTACACAGCTTGGATGGTTCCCTGCTTCCCCCTCCTGAGGTGCCGTATGGTCTTCCAGAACAGCTTTGGTGCCGCCCGATAGTCCTTCTCCATGGATTCCCCGAACTGCTCCCACACCCTCTGCTTAGCCTCGTCCACAGCCACGGCCGCTGCCCTTCGGGCCCGCCGGTACCTTGCAACTGCCTCCGGAGTCCCCTGGGATAACATACCCCGGTAGGACTCCTTCTTCAGTCGGACGGCTTCCCTGACCACCACTGTCCACCAGGGTGTTCGAGGGTTACCGCCCCTTGAGGCACCTAAGACCTTCTGGCCACAGCTCGCATCTGCAGCTTTAGCAATAGAGGCTTTGAACATTGCCCATTCCTGTTCAATGTCCCCAACCTCCACAGGGATGGCAGAGAAGTCCCGCCGGAGGTGGGAGTTGAAGTCCTCCCGGACAGAGGACTCCTCCAAACGTTCCCAGTTCACCCGCACTACACGCTTGGGTTTGCCAGGTCTGTCCAGAGGTTTCCCCCGCCATCTAACCCAACTCACCACCAGATGGTGATCAGTTGACAGTTCAGCCCCTCTCTTCACCCGAGTGTCCAAAACATACGGCCTCAGATCAGCTGATACGATTACAAAATCGATCATTGATCTTTGGCCTAGGGTGCTCTGGTACCAGGTACACCTATGAGCATCCTTATGCTTGAACATGGTGTTTGTTATCGCAAGTCCGTGACTAGCACAGAAGTCCAATAACAATCCACCACTCAGGTTCAGATCAGGGAGACCGTTCCTCCCAATCACGCCAGTCCAAGTATCACTGTCATTGCCCACGTGCGCGTTGAAGTCCCCCAGCAAGACTATGGAATCCCCTGCCGGCGCCCCATACAGGACCCCATGCAAGGTATCCAAGAAGGCTGAATACTCTGAACTCCTGTTTGGTGCGTATGCACAAACAACAGTCAGAGTTTTCCCCCCTCCAACCCTAAGGCGAAGGGAGGCGACCCTCTTGTCCACTGGGGTGAACTCCAACGTACAGGCACTCAGCCGGGGACTCGTGAGTATCCCCACACCCGCCTGTGCCCTCACACCCTGAGCAACTCCAGAAGTGAACAAGGTCCATCCCTTGTCCAGGAGTGTGGTTTCAGAGCCCTTGCTATGCGTAGAGGTAAGCCCCACCAGATCCAACCGGTAGCGCTCCACCTCTCGCACCAGCTCAGGCTCCTTCCCCACCAGCGTAGAGACGTTCCACGTCCCGAAAGTCAGCCTCTGCTGCCCCGAATTGGTCCGTCCGGAGCCTCCACTTTCACCGCCATCCACTTGGCAGCGCACCCGACCCCACTGGTTCCGACCGCGGGTGGTGGGCCCACGTGGCAGAGAAGATGGCGTGTCCACGTAGCTTCTTCGGGCTGTGCCCGGCCGGGCTCCGTGGCAAGCCCGGCCACCAGGCGCTCGCTGACGAGCCCTACCTCCGGGCCTAGCTCCGGAGGAGGGCCCCGGGCTTCCTCCGGGCCGGGTAACGCATCCTCTTTTAGTGTAGTTCATGGGGGGTATCGTAACCCTGATGGGGGGGGCATTCGGGTGCTACACCTTGCCCAAGGGTGACCCGGAACTATGTAAGGCAGGGGCGTTCAACTCCCTGAGGCTTAATACAAGCCCACATACCACATATTCAAGGCTCCAATTATTTCAAATATATTACTTTAAAATGTTTTATGTGGGAAATATTGCATATATTGTGGTGGTTGCCATACAACCACATCAACATTTTATTTGACAAAAGAGCATAAAACAAACAAAATAACAGTTCAAACGTAAAATCGACAGATATATCTGAAAATGAGCTCGTAACTTAAGTGTTGAAAGTTTAAAAAAAACAACTAATAAAAATGTATCACTTTCTGAGTGGGGCACCTTTTGGATCCCAAATATATTTAATGGGATTTTATTTATCTTTTCACTGTGATTACTCAAAAATAATAATGAATTAAAATCAATGGTGTCCTGCATTATTGACATTTTTAAGGCTCTAATTACTTCACATCAAACATTGCTTTCTGAATGTTTTCGGCAGTGGGGGAAATACTGCATATTTCAGTTTTATTATAAAAAACTAAGTTGTCTTTGACAGAAAAGGCATAAAACCTTTTTGTTTTTTTAAACTTTATATCAACCTGAAGTTGATATACTGTACAGATTTACTGTAAGCGTTATATAAATAAAAAACATTATAATTTGACTTGTTTTTAACATTTTAATGACTTAGACCCTTTATGGTCCCCGGGAGCCCTAAAGGGAAAAAACAAACAAAATCCATATATTTTGTTATGGATTGAAAATGAAAAATATCAAAATGGCCCCCGAATGCTTTAATTTTTCCGTGTGCGGCCCTCAGTGGAAAAAGTTTGGACACCCCTGCTCTAATATGAACGGAATACGCCATGGTATTAGGAAGTGTTTGAGACATGAACAAAAAAAATCAGCTAATGCATAAATGCAAAATGTCTGTGACTTGACTTGAGTGTTGCTTTATCACAAAGGTTTAATTAGGACAAACATAAACTAGCCTTAGTGGGTTAAAGCTATCAGGCCCCGTAAGTCTTTGAGCACGCAATTACTGTAAACCGCCCTGGGAGGGAATTGCAAATAGTGGGGCCCACCACAGAAGTGTGAAACAAATGAATATTCGCCCCCCTTCATTGACTCAGCTTCTGTCAGCTTTAGGCTATGTCTACACTAAGTCGGATAACCCCTTAAACAAATAAATATTTAGCCTAAGCATCGTTTCAGCCACACTAAACCATCGTTTAAGGTCCCCCTCCTTGGATAATTTTTTACACGGGGTAAGTGCGCCGTGTATTTCTTGAATCTCCAGCACTTAGCTTTGTACGGACTCATTGATCGTTTTCAAACTGAGTTCGGAGAGGAAGTGACGCCAGAAAGACTGCGCCCCACACAGGAAGTGACGTCAGAAAGAACACGCCACGCAAGCTTCATAATAAAGCGGTTTCGTAACTCGGAGCTAACCACTGGAAATATGGAGGCGAGTCATCCAGACATGCCCGTGTTTCTCCTTCTTCTACATGTACAGACGCTTGTGGAAATCACACATGAATACCTTAAGACAGGGGTGCTCATTACGTCGATCGCGAGCTACCGGTCGATCGCGGAGGGTGTGTCAGTCGATCGCCAGCCAGGCATTAAAAAAATAGTCCTAAAAATGAGCGTTCATAAATCTTCACTATGACGTCACTTTCGTCACTTGATTGACATTCACGGCACCCGAGGGTCTTCTGAGATGACGCTGGCTGCTGCCAGCTCATTATTAAGAAAAAATGACCGACAGGAAGGCGAGAAACACTTTTTATTTCAACAGACTCTGGCGCCGTACCTGTCGTCAAAACTCCAAACACCGACTGCACAGTTGCACAATAAAAGCGCTGCTTCATCCTGCCTGCGCTAACAAAATAAGAGTCTCAGAAAGCTGGCGTGCACAAGCTAGCAAGCTACGGAGTTTGCCGCCAATGTATTTCTTGTAAAGTGTATACAAAGGAGTACGGAAGCTGGACAAATAAGATGCCAAATACCAACCACTTTCATGTGGTATTGGACAGAAAGGAGGACTTTTTTTCTCCTCCATTTGAAAATGCAGACATTATCAGTCACACTGTCTGATTCCTATCAATGCAAGCCATCAGAATCAGGTAATACACCAACTTGTATTCTTGTCTTCATGAAAGAAAGGAATCTATATGTGTTAAACATGTTTGTATTATCTTTAAACACCTTTAACTTATTAACAATATTAACTTTATGTGTTAAACATGCTTGTATTATCATTAAACACCTTTAACTTGTTAACAATATTAACTATATATGTTAAACATGCTTGCATTATCTTTAAACACCTTTAACTTGTTAACAATATAAACTATATGTATTAAACATTCTTGTATTATCATTAAAAACCTTTAATTTATTAACAATATTAACTATATGTGTTAAACATGCTTGTATTATCTTTAAACACCTTTAAATTGTTAACAATAATAACTATATGTGTTAAACATGCTAGTATTATCTTTAAACACCTTTAACTTGTTAACAATATTAACTATATGTGTTAAACATGCTTGCATTATCTTTAAACACCTTTAACTTGTTAACAATATTAACTATATGTATTAAAGGCCTACTGAAAGCCACTACTACCAACCACGCAGTCTGATAGTTTATATATCAATGATGAAATCTTAACATTGCAACACATGCCAATACAGCCGGGTTAACTTATAAAGAGCAATTTTAAATTTCCAGCTAAACTTCCGGTTGAAAACGTCTATGTATGATGACGTATGCGCGTGACGTCAATAGTTAAACGGAAGTATTCGGACACCATTGAATCCAATACAAAAAAGCTCTGTTTTCCTCTCAAAATTCCACAGTATTCTGGACATCTGTGTTGGTGTATCTTTTGCAATTTGTTTAATGAACAATGAAGACTGCAAAGAAGAAAGTTGTAGGTGGGATCGGTGTATTAGCGGCTGGCTGTAGCAACACAACCAGGAGGACTTTGACTTGGATAGCAGACGCGCTATCCGATGCTAGCCGCCGACCGCACGGATGATCGAGTGAAGTCCTTCGTCGCTCCGTCGATCGCTGGAACACAGGTGAGCACGGGTGTTGATGAGCAGATGAGGGCTGGCTGGTGTAGGTGGAGCGCGAATGTTTTTATCATAGCTCAGTGAGGTCCCGTTGCTAAGTTAGCTTCAATGGCGTCGTTAGCAACAGCATTGTTAAGCTTCGCCAGGCTGGAAAGCATTAACCGTGTATTTACAGGTCCATGGTTTAATAGTATTGTTGATTTCCAGTCAGGGGTTTATTTATTTTGTTTGTATCTGCATTTAAGCACGATGCTATCACGTTAGCTCCGTAGCTAAAGAACTTCGCCGATGTATTGTCGTGGAGATAAAAGTCACTGTGAATGTCCATTTCGCGTTCTCGACTCTCATTTTCAAGAGGATATAGTATCCGAGGTGGTTTAAAATACAAATCCGTGATCCACAATAGACAAAGGAGAAAGTGTGGAATCCAATGAACCCTTGTACCTAGGTTACGGTCAGAGCGAAAAAAGATATGTCCTGCACTGCACTCTAGTCCTTCACTCTCACGTTCCTCATCCACAAATCTTTCATCCTCGCTCAAATTAATGGGGTAATTGTCGCTTTCTCAGTCCGAATCGCTCGCGCTACATTGTAAACAATGGGGAAATATGAGGAGCCCTTCAACCTGTGACGTCACGCTACTTCCGGTACAGGCAAGGCTTTTTTTTATCAGCGATCAAAAGTTGCAAACTTTATCGTCGATGTTCTCTACTAAATCCTTTCAGCAAAAATATGGCAATATCGTGAAATGATCAAGTATGACACATAGAATGGATCTGCTATCCCCGTTTAAATAAAACAATTTCATTTCAGTAAGCCTTTAAACATTCTTGTATTATCATTAAACACCTTTAATTTATTAACAATATTAACTATATGTGTTGAACATGCTTGCATTATCATTAAACACCTTTAACTTGTTAACAAAAACATATTTCATAAATAAGTAAATATAAATTATATATATGAATGAGGTAGATCCCCACGACTTGATCAATTGAAAAGTAGCTCGCATGCAGAAAAAGTGTGAGCACCCCTGCCTTAAGAGAAAGCGATTGCAGCTATTTCGGATACAACACTTCTTAGACGGCACAGCTGACCCGGCATGGTCAGCTGTGCTGTGCGCCTAATTCTACTAAGCGAAAAACTTTGTCCATTTGTCAAATGACAGACAACAAGAATGCAAGCTCCCGTGGATGTGATAAAAAAGATTGCGTGTGCGTTGTATTACCTGGCCGTCGAGGAAAACGGCGAATGCATTCGGACTGGCAAAGCAGACTGTATCAGTTATTGTCCGCCATGTATGTCGCGGACTCAACGTCTAGGTCCAGAGTATATAAAGTCACCAAAAACGAATGGACAATGAAAGTGAAGGCAAAAGTGTGTTCAGATAAGTTACATTAAGAACTTGCACACAAAGTTGACGTGCGCATTTCATAATTTCATAATTATGTCGCGTTGCGCCGGCGGACGCAGGGGGTCTTAAACTGTGGCATTGTTGTGTGTGGCATTGTTGTGTGTGGACACGGATAAGGTTAGGTGGGATTTACCCTGGCTTAGTGTAAACGGGGCCTTAGAAACAATTATCAGCCCACATTACATACTAAGGATGTAACGGTATCAAATCTCACAGTACGATAGCATCCTGGTGTTAAGGCCACAGTACAATATTATTGCGGTGTATGTCTAAAGCAGGGGTGTCAAACTCCTTTTAGATCAGGGGCCACATGGAGAAAAATCTACTCCCGAGTAGGCCGGACTGGCAAAATCACGGCACGATAACTTAAAAATAAAGACAACTTCAGATTGTTTTCTTATTTTAAAAAAATAGAACAAGCACATTCTGAAATTGTATAAATCATAATGTTGTTGTTTGTTTGTTTTTACACTTACATGTTGCAGTTAACATTATTCTATCTACGCACCAAAAATGTACATTTAGTGAAGACGGGGATGACTGTATTTCTTGCTCCTCCAAGCTGAAATATTTGCAAAAGCTCAACCTCGCTAGCTAACGTCATGCTATACAGCCAGGTAGGCAGGCAGGCAGCTGTGCCTCCATCCCCCATGTTGCTTAAAAAACTACTATTCTACGAAGGACTTAAAGGCCTACTGAAACCCACTACTACCGACCACGCAGTCTGATAGTTTATATATCAATGATGAAATCTTAACATTATAACACATGCCAATACGGCCGGGTTAACTTATAAAGTGACATTTTAAATTTGCCGCTAAACTTCCGGTCGAAACGCCTCTGAGGATGACGTATGCGCGTGACGTAGACCGGCGAACACGGGTATGCCTTCCACATTGAAGCCAATACGAAAAAGCTCTGTTTTCATTTCATAATTCCACAGTATTCTGGACATCTGTGTTCGTGAATCTGTTGCAATCATGTTCATTGCATTATGGAGAAGGAAGCTGAGCAAGCAAAGAAGAAAGTTGTCGGTGCGAAATGGACGTATTTTTCGAACGTAGTCAGCAACAACAGTACACAGCCGGCGCTTCTTTGTTTACATTCCCGAAAGATGCAGTCAAGATGGAAGAACTCGGATAACAGAGACTCTAACCAGGAGGACTTTTGACTTCGATACACAGACGCCTGTAGAGAACTGGGACAACACAGACTCTTACCAGGATTACTTTGATTTGGATGACAAAGACGCAGACGTGCTACTGTGAGTATGCAGCTTTGGCTTCTAAACATTTGATCGCTTGACCGTATGTGCGCAACTTTTTTTTGCGTATGTACGTAACTTTTTAAAAATATATAAGCTTTATGAACCTTGGGTTAGGTGAACGGTCTTTTGGGCTGAGTGATTGTGTGTGTTGATCAGGTGTTTGAATTGTATTGGCGTGTTCTATGGAGCTAGGAGCTAGCAGAGGAGCTAGGAGCTAGCGTAACAAACACGCAGGTGTTTTTATGCAGGATTAATTTGTGGCATATTAAATATAAGCCTGGTTGTGTTGTGGCTAATAGAGTATATATATGTCTTGTGTTTATTTACTGTTGTAGTCATTCCCAGCTGAATATCAGGTCGCCCCCGGCTCTCACAGCATCTTCCCTATCTGAATAGCTTCAACTCCCCACTAGTCCTTCACTTGCACTTTACTCATCCACAAATCTTTCATCCTCGCTCAAATGAATGGGGAAATTGTCGCTTTCTCGGTCCGAATCTCTCTCACTTCATGCGGCCATCATTGTAAACAATAGGGAACTTTGCGTATATGTTCAACTGACTACGTCACGCTACTTCCGGTAGGGGCAAGCCTTTTTTTTAATCAGATACCAAAAGTTGCAATCTTTATCGTCGTTGTTCTATACTAAATCCTTTCAGCAAAAATATGGCAATATCGCGAAATGATCAAGTATGACACATAGAATAGATCTGCTATCCCCGTTTAAATAAAAAAAATTCATTTCAGTAGGCCTTTAAATGATAAACAGTAGATGCAGCGGGAGCACAGAGATGAAAATATAAATCCTTTTTAATTAATGAATAAGAATCGCAATTCAAAGGTGAATCGATTTTTTTCTGCATCCCTAGTAGCTTATGTGGTAGAACGGTCGTCTACCACATAAATTGCATAAAAGTAAATACATGGGACAGAGCAGAATTTGTGAAATACTTGCCTCTTTGTCTTGTTTTATCTTAATAAGCAACCTGTATTAACATTGATTAGACTAGGGGTGTCCATCTACTTTGCGGATATTATGAAAAATGTCTAAACACCATAAAACATTTCAAAATTACACACATTTAAATCCATTAGAGTGCATGATGGGAAAAATGTAAACCACTCTTGCTTGATATTTCTGATTGATTACAAAACTTTAGGAAGGTTGTCACGGATGTAAACAAGGTAGGAATCGAACTTTCACATACTCTTAATATCCAATTATATTAATTATATATCCATTAAATGGGTTATGGGTTGTACTTGTATAGCGCTTTTCTACCTTCAAGGTACTCAAAGCGCTTTGACACTATTTCCACATTCACCCATTCACACACACATTCACACACTGATGGCGGGAGCTGCCATGCAAGGCCCTAACCGCGACCCATAAGGAGAAAGGGTGAAGTGTCTTGCTCAAGGACACAACGGACGTGACGAGGTTGGTAGAAGGTGGGGATTGAACCAGGGACCCTCAGGTTGCTGGCACGGCCACTCTCCCAACTGCACCACGCCGTCCCCATATATGAATATATATATATATATATATATATATATATATATATATATATATATATATATATATATATATATATATATATATATATATATATATATATATATTAGGGCTGTCAAAGTTAACACACTAATAACGCGTTAACTATAAATTCCAATAACGGCACACATTTTTTTAACAGCCGATTAACGCAAACACTTCCTTTTCACCCCTCCTGCTTGGCCGTAGCGGGAGAACTTGGCTGCAGTTCACTTGCTACTGATGAGCCACAAGCGAGCAGAAATGGACAAAGGAAAGTCTACCTTATGGAAATATCAGGTTCAAAGCCATAAGAAGTTGTTCTCCCGACAAGAAATAACTAGTTTTTTTGCCGTGAGAAGAGGTGAGCAAACACCTGCTGTGCGTGTCGTTCTAGAGGTGGGTGGTGCCTCACTTCCAGGTGCAGTGATAACATAACATTTAGATTGTTACTGTGACTGATTTGGTAAGTAAGATGACATGAAAGCTCAACAGGAATTAAAGACGGTTGACAGGATGTCGAAAGGAGACTTTTTTTTAATTGCAAATGTCAAGACACTTCCTCAAACCAATCTCACACTTTTCCAGCTTCAAAATAAAAGTGCTACGCTATACATACAGTTTAACTACGTTTCGGGTTTCTCCTTAAAGTACGGGTTTCATATTAGCCGCCACAACTAACAAAATAAAGTAATATAATGTTTGGAGCATCCAGAAGAAAACCAATTCTGATGCTTTCTTTAGCTTTTACGGCCAATTTTATGCTAACATCGGGTCCAATTCCAGCAAGTAATTCCTCCGTGCACGCACGTCTGTCTCCGTGTTTCACTCCTAGACACACAACACTTGTTCTTTCGCAGATGACACGGTGTGTTCAAAGACCATGGGAAAAATTACGATCATAACATACTAACATACACATTAAGACCAGTACGGGGTTGTTTGGAGCAAAGGCAGCGTGTCAACTTTGAAATTCAACTTAGACCCGGAGATTGCGGAAAAGACACAAAAAACCATGTTTCATATGTTTATGTATTCATTGACTTATTTTTTTTTACTTGTGTGAGAATTATGATTAATTCTTCATCTAAACAGGAATATACAAACATCCAATCAGTCGGCATCCCAGTGAGAGAACACATTTTATAGTAAGTAATGGTATTTAGCAATAGTGTATTATTGTAATACGATTAAAAAGCTCTATTGCTGGTCAAGTTTCTATCAATTGTATCACAAAACCCTACCTAGTACCTGTAGCTTTCCTCCGGTGGGATATAATTAACTCAATCTATCACTGCTCCTTCTGTTTCTGTCCAAATTAGTGGAACAGTAGCGCCTAAGAACGGTGCTTCTGTTTACCAGAAACATGCAACAAGACAATGCAATGTGCCATAGATACTGCTCAAGATCTGGGTTATTCATGGAGGGATCAGAGGCTGAACCTCTAGCGCCTCGAACTTGGCAACGAGTTGGGGTGAAAGTGTGTCATTGTGCGTACTCGTCATCTGGGATCCTGTAGGCCACCACTGCTGCTTGACATCTGGGGCTGTCTGGCTGTGCAGACACTGATATGCGCTGGGTAGTCCAGCACACAAACACACTACAACCATCAGACTCAGAGGTCAAACCACTCGCATCCACTAAGGCCGTCTGTTGTCTCTAGTAAAAATGTATTACTATATCGCTAGATAATAATGTATAATGTTTCAAACAGATTACTTCAAAAAGAGAGTTTCCCCCTGGTTTACTTTCACATGGTAAAAAAAAGTAAAATACATCACAATAAATCAATCAAGAATGTAAACAAGAAGAATGTTTGCTGAATGGATCAGTGAGTAAAACCGTTTACATAGACAATTTACCAGGCCATACTGCAGCAAATAGTCAGCAATAGCCTGTGCACTTTTCGTACAGTAGCCCCTTTCAAATTATCTTGAGAAGGTGCATTTTCCTGTGAGGCTCTTCTCCGTAAACAGAACAGACACAATGAATGGAGTGTCAAAGTCAACCCTAGCTTTAGGAGGTATTATCAGAGCTCTAAGAGAGGCTGAATGCCACCTTGTGAAGGGGAAGAGCTGAGGTACTTTTTAAGCAGTGACCGAAGTCCCTTGGTACTACCGATTACCGATTCATGTAAAGTCAAACAGTGCCATATTTTGATACCTTTCTTACACGTGACGTCAGGTCCGGTTGCAGGCTTGACACCTGCTCAAGACCTTGGCTGGGAAACAAACAGTCAAGCACTCAGAACGGACTCAGCCGGACAGCACCTGGGTAATCTTACAATGTCCCATGCCGACAAAGCAAGAAGAAGGCACTCAAAAGTACAGTAAGACTCAGTTTTAAAAAAAAGGGCTATCTCAATGCTAATTTACTTTGGATTTGCCATAGACAATGTTTCTGATTAGCATTTGGCATTTTGAATGGCTATTCCAACACCTCCAAATTTGGTCATTTAAACCGACAACTAAGATGCACATTACAGCTGATGTGCAATAAATACAATACTTACAGTATAAACACTTTGGGGCTCAACAAAAGAAAAAACTGGCACATTCATCTTAATGGCAAAGACTACTTCCTGGCTAAGTCAACACACTGTAGTCTATACACTACTGCCATCTAACGTCTTTGTATTGCAACTGCATGCAAAGTCTACTATATAATACAGTACAGTACTTGCAAATGAGACAGAAGTGTAAGAAAACAAAATAACAACTTGACAGCACAGGTCAGTGTTACATGTTAATTAAACAAATCAATTGTTTCCATACAGTTAATATTTATTAACACACTTGAACACACACTAAAAGAACAAAAATTGGTACCGTTGAGTACCGGTATTGATTCCATCCCAGGTACCGGTAATCGGCACCTTATGGATTCAAATGTGGCTATCCCAACACACACCAGAGCAATCATATCAATCATAATTGGATCCACTTATATCTAAAGTCCAGCATGTATGTCTAGTATGGTGGTCAGAAACCCACGGCTGGCTCTTTAATCTTTCAGAGATGTGTGAAAATGGAAAAGAAAACCAAATATTTTTTGTTTGAATATATTTTTTATAGAACAAACATGACACACACCTTCCTAATGGTAAGAAACCACACTCTTTGTTATACATGCTTCACTGATGAGAGTATTTGGCAAGCACCGTTTTGTCATACTAATTTCAGCGATCCTTGAACTCATCGTAGTTTGTTTACATGTACAACTTTCTCCGACGCTGCTACTGAAAGACGTGTTTTATGCCACTCCTTCTTTGTCTCATTTTGTCCACCAAACGTTTTATACTGTGCATGAACGCACAAAAGTGAACTTTGTTGATTTTATTGATTTGCTGGAGTGCTTATTAGGCATATTTGGTCAATCCTTGACTGCAAGCTAACCGATGCTAACATGCTATTCAGGCTAGCTGTATGTACATATTGCATCATTATGCTTCATTTGTAGGTATATTTAATTTCCTTAACTTATGTCATCTGTGTATTTATATTTGCATGTCTCATGACACATTATCTGTAGGTAATATTGGCTGAATTCCTGATAGTTGTTTGTGGGCCATGTTGTTCCAGACCACAGCAAACGTTACCCAGCTTGCAAAGATTGTAATAAATCCAATAGAAGAAGACAGCCTGCCGTTTCCTTAAACTTGGACACACACATCTATACCTTTGGCCATTCTGAGCCAGTCATTTCCAGAAGTTATCACATCCCGTGAGAAGCCTTCATTTTACTAATGTTGCAAAAATGTGTAGAATAAAAATTTAAATACAACATTTCTGTTAACGAAGATTTGTGTCAGCCTTTGATAGTAGGCTAATATAGTTAATAAAGACACTTACATCATGTGTTGACTTCATTATAACACTTATATAAGGCTTTTATTTTTTTTGCGGCTCCAGACAGATTTTTTTTTGTATTTTTGATCCAATATGGCTCTTTCAACATTTTGGGTTGCCGACTTAGTATGAGTGCACAGAATGAATGGCCGAAAGTGCTCACAGACTCGAGCTTACTGTAGGAAAAGCAGACTCCGTGCAGAATGTCTGCAGTCATCAGGGCTATAGTTACGCAAACTGACACGTTATGGTTTCCGGCGAAATTAACACGAAACACTTTATTTCCAAACTTTTTTCTGTCTCGGCGTCCTACAATGACTACAAGGAAGCGGAGCTGCTCTACCTGCTCATTTTGTAAAGCAGAGAATTAAAGAGACGGTCGGTGCCACAAGGACTGAGGACCGAGGAAATTGTTGCAGCAAGGCACATAAACTGTGAGTCGTGAAAAACATTTTATTTTTACATTAGCCTGATTGGCAAAATGCAGGTCTGTGTCACATGTAATGAGAGTGGATGTGAAAAATACAAGCCATGCAGTATCTTGTGTGATACAAGCCTTAAAAAAAATGAGGATGTCTGCTTTTAAAACGTGGATACCTCTGTAAACTCCACGCGGGTTACGTCCGAGTTTGGGATTTTAGGGCTGAAATATGCTCTCGCGTCACGTAGCTTGCGTCCGTTTAGACGGCATCTTGATACGTTCATAGCTCTTCCAAAGGGGCTGACCTGTGAATTGTAATTATTTTCCAAAACGGAAGAAGGAAGTGTTGGCATCAGTCACACGAGCTACGTGACGCGAGAGCATATTGTAGCCTTTAATGTGAGTAACGTATTTTTCGGACTATAAGGCGCACTTAAAATCCTTTCATTTTCTCGAAACTCGACAGACCCGGTGTACGGAATCATTTTGGTTGTGCATACCGACGTCGAAGCTATTTTATTTGGTACATGGTGAAATGATAAGTGTGACCAGTAGATGGCAGTCACACATAAGAGATACGTGTAGACTGCAATATGACTCAAGTAAACAACACCAACATTTTATATGTTCAATTGAAAATATAGAACATTACACACGGCGCTCAAAAATCTATCAAAATATTTTAGTACGACTTTGGTAAGCTATGAAGCCACACCGCTTGATGGATTGTACTGTGCTTCAACCTACGAGTATTATTATGGTGTGTGTATAAGGTAAGACATATGATCTGGCGTTTTGTTTCGCAATATTATGCAAAAGCAACTTTTTTTACCTTCTGGTACCTGCTGATCTGTATTTGGGGTCTGCATAAGTCCTGAAAATTTGTGCGCGTTCGCCTTTGTAGTACGTGCCGACACCGTAGTCGATAAGCTTCTTTTTTTTCTCTATATTCTTGTTGTGCGACATTCATCCTCCTATATATCTGTCAGTAAACTCACCATGAAAGCGCTAAAACATACCGGTATAGTGAGTGTACATTATTCACCCAAGGAACTTTAATTATTAGAGTTCCGGTTGGACGGTTTTTCACGCCACACATTTCCGGTGTAGTTGTTTTCGGATGAGGAGATGCTGCTCCGTTAATGATTTAAGTAAAGTCTGAATGTCATTAAAACAGCTAGCTCCATCTTTTGACACTTCTTCCACTCCCGTCCTTGCACGCTACACCGCTACAACAAAGATGACGGGGAGAAGACACTGTCGTAAATAAGACCGCCCACAAAACAGCGCATCCTGAAGCGAATGTCAGAAAGCGGCTTGAAGATGATCTGTAAAACATAATCTATGGAACATTTTGACCAAAGGACTACCATTACATGTTATGTAGACCACAAGGAAGTGTTATTAATGTAGAACAAAAATTAAATAATATGACTCCTTTAATGCGCCCTATAATCCGGTGCGCCTTTTGTATGAGAATAGACCTGACTAGACCCGCTCATCTGCAGTGCGCCTTATAATCCGGTGCGCCCTATGGTCCGGAAAATACGGTACACAGAGGCTAAAAAAAATGCATGAATATTAATATTGCTAAACCAAGGATGTATTGCATAAGTTGTTTGTTTACAATCGTTGTCATAGCACAACCAAACTGATCCAAGTTTGTTAGAAACTGTGGTCCATTGGTTTATTGGTCTGATTAAGCGTGCTAAGACAACAGAGATCACCTTATGTGCAGGTTCAAAACATAAACTATCACATCAATGAAATTCTGGCACACTCATAGCAAAAAAGAACACCAATATAAAAACGATCAAGGTTAAACAACCCAATAATTGAAGATTCTAAAGATATTTGACTGTCATTAATAATGGACAATATGTAATATATTAATATTCCCTTATCTGTGCGCTTTGTTAAAATATTCAATTCCCAAATGTGTATTTGTGAATAATTGGACCAAAGACCCATCTATGCATTCAAAAATCCATATGCCAAATCAAACTCTGAGAAACCTTCACTCTGGCCTTCAGAGAATAAACCGTTTGCTCTTTTCCACCATTCCCAGTGTATTTAGGGAATGCAGCTTTGTCATATTTTTCCATAGCGTAACTCTACCCTAAAAATAGGCACATATGGCTTGGGGAGATCGGGTTGGAGTATGAGGGGTCAGTATCTGTTAAGCACACTCATCTTTGGCAGCCTCCTTGTCTTGCTCTCCCACTATTTTTCCAAATATTTGAGCCCTGACAAATATAGAGCAATGTTAGGGTGATGGGAAAACTTTGCATTATTTCTCCAACATCAATCTCCTGTAAAAGAAAAAGAACGCTTTCATCCATTGTGACCCATATTTCCTGTTATAAAAGTAAAGGTTGAAAGCAAAAGTATTAGCAATACTATCTGTTAATTTAGTGCAGTGGTCCCCAAACTACGGCCCGCGTGCCAAATCCGTCCCGAGGGGAGTCCCAAGTAAAAATGTTTTTAATAAAAAATAAAATAAAATAAATAATATATATATCTATATATATATATATATATATATATATATATATATATATATATATATATATATATATATATATATATATATATATTATTATTATAATCTTTTGAAATTCTTTTTTTTTTTTAAATCTGTCCTTTCTTATCCATTTTCTACCGCTTGTTACTCTCGGTGTCTCTTAGCCGCTCAGGCAAATCATATTATCCAAAAATGCATTTTCCCATCCATAACGGGACAACATCGCGCTCTGAATATATATATATATATATATATATATATATATATATATATATATATATATATATATATATATATATATATATATATATATATATATATTCATTCATTCATTCATTCATTCAATGTGATTTCTTTATTTTCATGACTATTTACATTTTAGATTGTCACTGAAGGCATCAAAACTATGAATGAACACATGTGGAGTTATGTACTTAACAAAAAAAAAGGTGAAATGACTGAAAACATGTTTTATATTCTTGTTGCTTCAAAATAGCCACTCTTTGCTCTTATTACTGCTTTGCACACTCTTTGCATTCTCTCGATGAGCTTCAAGAGGTAGTCACCCGAAATGGTTTTCACTTCACAAGTGTCATAGTTTTGATGCCTTCAGTGATAATATATATATATATATATATATATATATATATATATATATATATATATATATATATATATATATATATATATATATATATATATATATATATATATATATATATATATATACATATATATATACATATATATATATATATATATATATATATATACATATATATATATATACACATATATATATATATATATATATATATATATATATATATATATATATATATATATATATATATATATATATGTATATATATATATATATACACATATATATATATATATATATATACACATACATATATATATATATATATATATATATATATATATATATATATATATATATATATATATATCCATCCATCCATTTTCCACCGCTTGTCCTTTTTGGGGTCATGGGGGGTGCTGGAGCTGCATTCGGGCGGAAGGCGGGGTACACCCTGGACAAGTTGCCATCTCATCACAGGGCCACAAATATATATATATATTAGGGCTGCAACAACTAATCGATTAAATCGATTAAAATCGATTGTTAAAATAGTTGCCGATTAATTTAGTCATCGATTCGTTGGATCTATGCTATGCGCATGCGCAGTTTTTTTTTTTTTAAATAAAAAAGAAAATTCTTTTTTTTTTTAATTTTTTTTTTTTTTTACTAAACCTTTATTTATAAACTGCAACATTTACAAACAGCTGAGAAACAATAATCAAAAGGTTTCTCATAGTCATTCACCGACGTCCCACTGGGGTGAGTTTTTCCTTGCCCGTATGTGGGCTCTGTACCGAGGATGTCGTTGTGGCTTGTACAGCCCTTTGAGACACTTGTGATTTAGGGCTATATAAATAAACATTGATTGATTGATTGATTGAAAATAAGTATGGTGCCAGTATGCTGTTTTTTTTTCAATAAAATACCGGATAGGATAGAAATGTAGTTTGTCTCTTTTATCCGATTATTAATCGAAGTAATAATCGACAGATTATCAAATTAATCGTTAGTTGCAGCCCTAATATATATATATATATATATATATATATATATATATATATATATATATATATATATATATATATACACACCGGTATATATATATATATATATATATATATATATATATATATATATAAATATTTATATATATATATATATATATATATATATATATATATATATATATATATATATATATATATATATATATATATATATATATATACACAGCCAGGCCGTAGGCCAAATTCTTTTAACGCGATGCGGCCCCCGACTCAAAAAGTTTGGGGAACCCTGATTGAGTGTATAACATGTAGGTCTGCAATGATTAATCAATAGATCTATTAATTTGATTCAAAAAAATATTTTATTTATATTTTGTCATCATTTAGTGACCGTAACTAAAAGATTTATGATATCCGGACCGCAGACTGCCCAGAACTTTAAATGTGCTGCAGAGCGCACATGAGAGCGGTGGTGTGTGGGTGCCTGTGTGGCAGCGAACAGGGCAGAGTTTTTTTTCCAACTCTTCACAATGCATGCATGCTAAAAGTTAATTTTCAATGTTGATGATGTTCATTTATTAGAAAAAAGAATGAATGTTATAGCAAACATTGCGTGTACATTGCTTGATGTACAGTTTAAGTTGTTCAACAGTACGGGGTCTCCGTACTGTTGCGCCACACATTTTCAATGGGAGACAGGTCTGGACTACAGGCAGGCCAGTATAGTACCCGCACTCTTTTACTATGAAGCCACGCTGTTGTAACACGTGGCTTGGCATTGTCTTGCTGAAATAAGCAGGGGCGTCCATGAAAAATACGTTGCTTGGATGGCAACATATGTTGCTCCAAAACCTGTATGTACCTTTCAGCATTAATGGTGCCTTCACAGATGTGTAAGTTACCCATGCCTTGGGCACTAATACACCCCATACCATCACAGATGCTGGCTTTTAAACTTTGCGCCTATAACAGTCCGGATGGTTTTTTTACTCTTTGTTCTGAAGGACACGACGTCCAAAAACTATTTGAAATGTGGACTCGTCAGCCCACAGAACACTTTTCCACTTTGCATCAGTCCATCTTAGATGAGCTCGGGCCCAGCGAAGCCGGCGGCGTTTCTGGGTGTTGTTGATAAATGGCTTTGGCTTTGCATAGTAGAGTTTTAACTTGCATTTACAGATGTAACAACAAACTGCAGTTACTGACAGTGGTTTTCTGAAGTGTTCTTGAGCCCATGCGGTGATATCCTTTACACACTGATGTCGCTTTTTGATGCAGTACCGCCTAAGGGATTAAAGGTCACGGGCTTAGCCGCTTACGTGCAATGATTTCTCCAGATTCTCTGAACCTTTTGATGATATTACGGACCGTAGATGGTGAAATCCCTAAATTCCTTGCAATAGCTCGTTGAGGAATGTTGTTCTTAAACTGTTCGACAATTTGCTCACGCATTTGTTCACAAAGTGGTGACCCTCGCCCCATCCTTGTTTGTGAATGACTGAGCATTTCATGGAAGCTGCTTTTATACCCAATCATGGCACCCACCTGTTCCCAATTAGCCTGTTCACCCGTGGGATGTTCCAAATAAGTGTTTGATGAGCATTCCTCAACTTTATCAGTATTTTTTGTTACTTGTGCCAGCTTTTTTGAAACATGTTGCAGGCATCAAATTCCAAATGAGCTAATAGTTGCAAAAACATAACACAGTTTACTAGTTCAAACGTTAAGTATCTTGTCTTTGCAGTCTATTCAATTGAATGTAGGTTGAAAAGGATTAGCAAATCATTGTATTCTGTTTTTATTTACCATTTACACCACCTGCCAACTTCACTGGTTTTGGGTTTTGTATATAAAAAACATGTACTGTACATAAGTCGGAAAAGTTGCAAATGTAGGACAGGGTCACTTTAAATACAAACAAGATAAAAGCGACAGCTATTATAAAGAATGAAGGGTCAGTGGAAGTGTTGTGATTAATCCTGGTCAATACTACTAGGGGGTGTATTGGTGTACTCATAATCAGCCTACAATTGACTGGCATTACCGGGTATTGTGGGTCTCTTATTCAAAGCCATCTGTGTTAGCCTTGAGCCTCCCATGACCCTGAGCAGGATCAGTGGCATATGGACTAAGGTGGATGGAAGTCGATGAGAATGACAAACCAAAATAAGAATGTTTTGAAAGTCATTCTGGGAATAAAGTGAGTCAGAAGTTCAGGAACTGCACACATAAGCTGATCTTACACTCCACAGTGCAAGTGACACAACTGCCACTGTATGTGTCACTGTTTAGTTATGCATCATGGCAGCCCCAAGAGAAATGAAACCTGGAATGATATCCTCAGATATGAGTCAGATATCTGCTAGTGCAACTGCACCTTAACAAACAACAAACAAAACGTGCTGCCATATCACATCAGACTACGGTATATCTGTTTGGGTGTTTACGCATGGACATTTTGGTGAAGGTATTATTTTATTTCAATGCATACAGGTATAATATGGTATATTACATATTTACAGTTTTACATTTCAACATGTCCGAGATCTTAACCTTTTGTCGTTTCATAACATATGCTAACACATTTGTTTGTACTTAAAGGCCTACTGAAAGCCACTACTACCGACCACACAGTCTGATAGTTTATACACCAATGATGAAATCTTAACATTGCAACACATGCCAATACGGCCGGGTTAACTTATAAAGTGCAATTTTAAATTTCCCGGGAAACTTCCGGCTGAAAACGTCTATGTATGATGACGTTTGCGCGTGACGTCAAGGGTTGAAGCGGAAGTATTCGGACACCATTGTATCCCAATACAATCAGCTCTGTTTTCATCGCAAAATTCCACAGTATTCTGGACATCTGTGTTGGTGAATCTTTTGCAATTTGTTCAATTAACAATGGAGACTGCAAAGAAGAAAGCTGTAGGTGGGATCGGTGTATTAGCGGCTGGCTGCAGCAACACAACCAGGAGGACTTTGACTTGGATAGCAGACACGCTACCATGACTACCTTGACTTCCTCTGTCTCCGGGCCGCCGACCAAATCGATGATCGGGTGAAGTCCTTCGTCGTGCCGTCGATCGCTGGAACGCAGGTGAGCACGGGTCGTGATTAGCAGATGAGAGCTGGCGTAGGTGGAGAGCTAATGTTTTTAGCATAGCTCTGTCGAGGTCCCGTAGCTAAGTTAGCTTCAATGGCGTCGTTAGCAACAGCATTGCTAGGTTTCGCCAGGAGGTACAGCATCAACCGTGTGGTTACAGGTCCAGAGTTTGGTAGTATTGTTGATCTTCTGTCTATCCTTCCAGTCAGGGGCTTATTTCGTCTGTTTCTATCTGCAGTTAAGCACGATGCTATCACGTTAGCTCCGTAGCTAAAGTGCTTCACCGATATATTGTCGTGGAGATAAAAGTCACTGTGAATGTCAATTTCGCGTTCTCGACTCTCATTTTCAAGAGGATATAGTATCCGAGGTGGTTTAAAATACAAATCCGTGATCCACAATAGAAAAAGGAGAGAGTGTGGAATCCAATGAACCCTTGTACCTAAGTTACTGTCAGAGCGAAAAAAGATATGTCCAGCACTGCACTCTAATCCTTCACTCTCACGTTCCTCATCCACAAATCTTTAATCCTGGCTCAAATTAATGGGGTAATCGTCGCTTTCTCGGTCCGAATCGCTCTCGCTGCCATCATTGAAAACAATGGGGAAATGTGAGGAGCCTTTCAACCTGCGACGTCACGCTACTTCCGATACAGGCAAGGCTTTTTTTTATCAGCGACCAAAAGTTGCGAACTTTATCGTCGATGTTCTCTACTAAATCCTTTCAGTAAAAATATGGCAATATCGCGAAATGATCAAGTATGACACATAGAATGGATCTGCTATCCCAGTTTAAATAAAAAAATGTCATTTCAGTAGGCCTTTAATATGTAACACTAACAATTAAATGAATGAAAAGATGTGAATCACATTGTTTACTAAATATGTGACGGGTGATATATTATAGTGCTTTTATTAATAAGATTCAAGATGTTTATCAGGAGAACTGCTCAACGCCATCAATGAACTCCCGACTAAACTCCCGGACAGTTCTGTAGTGATTGCTGGGGATTTTAACCACACCAGTTTAAGAATTGTGTTCACCAAGTTTTAACAAATTGTGAACTTTAAAACCAGATCTGAAAACATGTTGAACTAGGTCTATACTAGGGTTGTCAAACCTACGGGATGAGTTTGCCAAATATTAAAATAGGCTGCTTTTTTTTTTTTTAAACAAAATAAACTACTGTTCTAAATATGTCCACTGGATGTCACAATAGCAATTCTGTTAGGCAAGCAAACGGTTTATACCGGGGCCAAGCAAGAGGTACACAGTAAAGGGTGACTGTGGCTCCTCCTACTCGACCCACATAAAACTTAAAATCTGCCGTTTTGTGTCTTCTGCTTCAAACACATCATCATTTGGCGCCCTCGTTGCCCCAAAATGTCTCTGTCAAACACAAGAAAAGTGAACTTAACCCTTTTGAATAGTTTTTACCTCCGTTTCTTACGGTTTGCTGAGTCAGCTCTGGGTTGATACGTGGACATGACAAAGGAGGTATTTGATACCTCGAAGAGTTTACATGTTGTTGTTTTTTGTTCAATCCCAGAAAGACTGTGACTTAAAAGTTTAATCCTGGCTTTGTAGATACACTGAGACAAAGCCTAAACTCATTGTGTTTTTGAAACTGCACCAATTTCCTCAGAATTTTCAACAAACTTTAAGTGTTTTGTCCAGAGGATTATATGTGATTTGTACGTTTTCATAATGTGCTTGTTCTATTTTTGGCCAAAGTTAAACAAAGAAAACAACCTGGAGTTGTCTTTATTTTTAAGTTGTCATGCCATGATTTTACCATTCCGGCCCACTTGGTAATATATTTTCCTCCATGCAGCCCCTGAGCTAAAATGACTTTGACACCCCCGGTCTATACTGAACCACGAGATGCATACAAGTCAACCCTCTGCCTCCACCTCGGCCGTTCTGATCACCTTTCTATTATGCAGGTGTTGGCTTACAAACCATTATTTATGACAAAAAAACTCAGGATCTTGCCAGAGGATGCAGACTCTGCACTTCAGGACTGCTTCAGGCACACTGACTGCAAAGTTTTTAAAAAAGCAGCCACACAGGGAGCTCACACAGACATTGAGGGTAGGGATGTCCGATAATGGCTTTTTGCCGATATCCGATATTCCGATATTGTCCAACTCTTTAATTATCGATACCGATATCAACCGATACCGATATCAACCGATACCGATATATACAGTCGTGGAATTAACACTTTATTATGCCTAATTTGGACAACCAGGTATGGTGAAGATAAGGTCCTTTTTTTATTAATATTATTATATTATATATTATTAATAAAATAAAATAAGAAATAAATTAAAAACATTTTCTTCAATAAAAAAGAAAGTAAAACAATATAAAAACAGTTACATAGAAACTAGTAATTAATGAAAATGAGTAAAATTAACTGTTAAAGGTTAGTACTATTAGTGGACCAGCAGCACGCACAATCATGTGTGCTTACGGACTGTATCCCTTGCAGACTGTATTGTTATCTATTGATATATAATGTAGGAACCAGAATATTAATAACAGAAAGAAACAACCCTTTTGTGTGAATGAGTGTGAATGGGGGAGGGAGGTTTTTTGGGTTGGTGCACTAATTGTAAGTGTATCTTGTGTTTTTTATGTTGATTTAATAAAAATAAAAATAAATTAAAAAAAAAAAAAACATACCGATAATTTAAAAAAAACGATACCGAAAATTTCCGATATTACATTTTAAAGCATTTAACATTTCTAATTGAGGGGTATGCTGAGGCAATAACAAGCTACGTTGCCAAGTGCAATCTTAAAAAGTGATCAAAGCAGCAAAACACACATATGCAGACCAAAATACAAAGTCACCTCTGCGACTCACAGAGGAGTCCAAGCACTGACGGATCACAAGTCCAGGAAGCGGGTGAACGACGACAATGGCATATCTCTTCTCTTCCGATTTCTTCTGTTCAACAATTTCTTTGCACGATTTGAAGCATCAAACCCGACAACTAGAGAGGGGGCTGGTCATTGTTGGACCAGCTCTCCCCATAGACGCAGCTGCTTACGTTTGTGTGGTTTTACGTCTTATATTACATATTTTTATATTAAGCTCTTTTACACTATGCCACTTCTCATTTTGTTGTAACTAACACCTAAATCAGTGTTTTTCAACCTTTTTTGAGCCGAGGCACATTTTTTTCATTGAAAAAATCCAAAGGCGCACCACCAGCAGAAATCATTCAAATATGAAACTCGATATTGACAATAAAAAGTCGTGGGATATGATTTTAAACCATAACTAAGCATGCAACACTATAGCTCTTGTCTCAAAGTAGGTGTACTGTCACATCACACCCTGACTTATTTGGACTTTTTTGCTGTTTTCTTATGTGTAGTGTTTTAGTTCTTGTCTTGCGCTCCTATTTTGGTGGCTTTTCCTGTTTTGTTGGTATTTTCCTGTAGCAGTTTCATGTCTTCCTTTAAGCGATATTCCCCGCACCTGCTTTGTTTTAGCAATCAAGAATATTGCAGTTGTTTTTATCCTTCTTTGTGGGGACATTGTTGATTGTCATGTTCGGATGTACTTTGTGGACGCCGTCTGCTCCACACGCTGTAAGTCTTTGCTGTCGTCCAACATTCTGTTTTTCTTCACTTTGTCGCCAGTTCAGTTGTAGTTTCGTTCTGCATAGCCTTCCCTAAGCTTCAATGCCTTTTTTTAGGGGCACTCACCTTTTGTTTATTTTTCAGTTTAAGCATTAGACACCTTTTTACCTTCACACTGCCTCCCACTGTCATCTGAAAAATTGTGATCACGATTAGCTACCTGCTGCCACCTACTGATATGGAAGAGTATTACACGGTTACTCTGCCGACACTCAACAACAACACATCATTTGCAGACTATAATTACTGGTTTGCAAAAAATGTTATACCCCAAATAGGTGAAATTAGATAATCTCCCACGGCACACCAGACTGTATCTCACGGCACACTAGTGTGCCGCGGCACCGTGGTTGAAAAACACTGACCTAAATGACAACGTTTGATTTGATTTGCCTGTACTTTTTAAACACTTTTGAGTTTGAACAGTTTTTTAAACTGTATCATATTAGTACATATTTTGACTTCTTTGCCTAATCTATTCCATAATTTAATTCCACATACTGATATACAAAACCCAAAACCAGTGAAGTTGGCACGTTGTGTAAATTGTAAATAAAAACAGAATACAATGATTTGCAAATCCTTTTCAACCTATATTCTATTGAATAGACTGCCAAGACAAGATACTTAATGTTTGAAATGAGAAACTTTGTTATTTTTTGCAACTATTAGCTCATTTGGAATTTGATGCCCGCAACATGTTTCAAAAAAGCTGGAACAAGTGGCAAAAAAGACTGAGAAAGTTGAGGAATGCTCATCAAACACTTATTTGGAACATCCCACAGGTGAACAGGCTAATTGGGAACAGGTGGGTGCCATGATTGGGTATAAAAGCATGTAAGCGATGATATTACGGACCGTTGATCCCTCAGGTGGTACTGCATCAAAAAGCGACATCAGTGTGTAAGGGCTAAGGAACACTTCAGAAAACCACTGTCAGTAACTACAGTTGGTCGTTACATCTGTAAGTGCAAGTTAAAACTCTACTATGCAAAGCCAAAGCCAATTATCAACAACACCCAGAAACACAGCTGGCTTAGCTGGGCCGGAGCTCATCTAAGATGGACTGATGCAAAGTGGAAAAGTGTTCTGCGGTCTGACAAGTCCACATTTCAAAAAGTTTTTGGAAACTGTAGGCGTCCGGACCATCTGGACTGTTATAGGCGCAAAGTTGAAAAGCCAGCATCTGTGATGGTATGGGGGTGTATTAGTGCCCAAGGTATGGGTAACTTACACATCTGTGAAGGCACCATTAATGATGAAAGGTACAAACAGGTTTTGGAGCAACATATGTTGCCATCCAAGCAACGTCTTCTTCATGGACGCCCCTGCTTATTTCAGCAAGACAATGCCAAGTCACATTCTGCACGTGTTATAACAGCGTGGCTTCGTAGTAGAAGAGTGCGGGTACTAAACTGGCCTGCCTGTAGTCCAGACCTGTCTCCCATTGAAAATGTGTGGCACATTATGAAGCCTAAAATACCACAACGGAGACCCCCGGACTGTTGAACAACTTAAGCTGTACATCAAGAAAGAATGGGAAAAACTCCACCTGAAAAGCTTCAAAAATTGGTCTCCTCAGTTCCCAAACGTTTACTGAGTGTTGTTAAAAGGAAAGGCCATGTAACACAGTGGTACAAATGCCCCTGTGTCAACTTTTTTGCAATGTGTTGCTGCCATTAAATTCTAAGTTAATGATTATTTGCAAAAAAAAACATCTATTTGAGTTATCAATTTCTTCTGTAATACATTTTATTTGCTTTTGTGTGTTCTCTCCTGTACAAATTGTGGTAGTATCATCAGCAAATAGTACTAACTATAAAACCTTTGTAACTTTACAAATGTCGTTTGTATAGAAATTGACCAACTTTGGTCCAAATATTGATCCCTGGGGTACGCCGCAATATATGTATTGCTTCCTGTTCTGTTGGTAGTAGTAGTAGTAGTAGTAGTAGTAGTAATATATAACTGTATATATAATAATTGTAATTTTGTACATGGAAATTGGGATTTGTTATATATTGTATATATTTTATATACAAATATAATATAATACAATAATATAATATATCAGTATAATATACTGTATATATAATATGTAAATATTACATATATGTTATATTTTATATTGCTACTATGGTACATTTTTAGTCTATTTTATACTTTTTGTGTTCACCCTCTTTTTGTGCTCTGGGGTGCATTATCCTTTCCACCCTTATCCTTTCCATCCTTTTTAACTGAGTTACTGTGTGGAACAATTTCCCTTGTGGATCAATAAAGTTTGTCTAAGTCTAAGTCTAAGTACTGGTAGTACTGTAGTTTATTTCGAACACGCTGACAACGTTAGATCAAAAACTCTATTATTTACAATTCACAGTTCAACAAGGCGAAAGGGAGTAGGAAGAAGCAAAGCTTATTGAATCTTACCCCTACATCATATCACATCCCAGCAATTACTAGTAGGTTTGTTCACTTTCTGTGCTCACAATGCACTGCTTTAAGAAAAATGCTAGAGACATGAAACCCCAGAATGAAGCCATAATGCACCATGACCTCTGAAGACAAACCCAACTGGGCACCCCTGACCTCCAAACACACACGTCCCGCCTCCATTGCTCCAGCCCCTTGCACAACATGCCGGCTTTCCACGCAGAGCTGAGAAAGGTCCGGCACTGTCGAGGGTGTGATCCGTATACGGATCAAAAATCTGCCAGTTTAATCAGAATTGTCACCTCAACAATCCTTGGCATTGGATGAGTAAAACGACACACAGCATTGACCATTGGCAAGTGGATGTGCACACTTGGAGCTAGGGCTGGGCGATATGGCCTTTTTTTAATATCTCGATATTTTTAGGCCATGTCACGATACACGGTATATATCTCAATATTTTGCCTTAGCCTTGAATGAACACTTGATGCATATAATCACACCAGTATGATGATTCTATGTGTCTACCTTAAAACATTCTTGTTCATACTGCATTAATGTATGCTCATTTTAAACTTTCATGCAGAGAGGGAATTCACAACTAAATCAATTGACCAAAAGTGTATTTATCAAACAGTTATTAAGCAGTGGCACAAACATTCATGTCATTTCAAAACAGAAAGTGCAAGATTGTCAGAGACATTTGAAAACAAGCTCTTAGTGCACTTTTGTGCATGATGTCACTAAGATGACATATCAAAACAGCACTAAATTAAAGTGCACTTTTTGTACAGAACGCCACTACAATAGTTTAAAACAAATAAAGTGCACTTTTGTGCATGATGTCACACAAGATATTTCAATAACTGTCAAATAAAAATGAGCTGCATAATAGGAAATCAAATTGTGTATGTCCTTCGCTATGTGGTAGGTTCCGGCGGACGTTATCTCCTTATGTCGTGGACTATTTTTTTCATACGGTGTTGATGTGGAAATGGTTGCCTCAGCATTTTGTTGGTGTGGCACCGAACGGAGATGTTGACATGTGGAGTAAGCACTCTTCATTCTCTAGCAGGTGACTTTTCCAATGATGCTACATATTAGCAGTAATGCTACTCTTTGTAGCATTACGCAGCTACGCTTTTGCACCATACTTGAAAAATGACGGTTGTCTGTTCGACATATTCCCACTTGAAGCCAAACCACCGCCAGACGATGGACCCCGTGCTGTTTTTCTTGGGAATTCATTCTTCCTTCATTTGTTACCAGATTCGCACCTTCTTTCTCTCGTATTACCACTCGCACCACAGCTAACGTTACCCATGCTGCTACTTCTCTGCTCCGGGAGGGCGTATACGTATGTGACGTATGTAAGAAGGTGTGCTTGTTTAAGTCTCTGTGAGAAGGAGAGACTAGAAAGAGTGAGAAGAGCCTGTAGTGTAATGCCTGCAGCTAAAAGCAACTGCGTGAGAACGTATACTCGAATATCACGATATAGTCATTTTCTATATCGCACAGAGACAAACCCACGATGTATCGAGTATATCGATATATCGCCCAGCCTTACTTGGAGTCCCGAGAATGTGAGGCCAAACCCGACCAAAGAGGCCACAGCGCATCCCTTGTCCATCCCAAACCTCACCCGAAGCTCAGCAGCCCTAAACCCTCGCTAGCAGTGCACAGTTGCACACACACTGCCAATTATTCAGCTACAGAAAAAAATCAAAACATGCATTGGTTTAAAAAATATATATTTAATAAAAACAAATCACATTTTAGTCATTATAATAACATGAATGTAGTACATAATAAATAGATAAGACAAGGATTTATAATTGTAAGTGCATTTTTCAGTTGTATAGGTAGATATTTTAAAATAATTTTGTAAAATTGTGAGGCTCAGGAAACTACCGTATTTTTCGGGCTATATGGCGCACTTAAAATTATTTTAATATTCTCAAAACTCGACAGTGCGCCTTATAACCTGGTGCGCCTAATGTACGGAATAATTTTGGTTGTGCTTATCGACCTTGAAGCTATTTTATTTGGTATATGGTGAAATGATAAGTGTGACCAGTAGATATTATTATTATTAGTATTATTATTGTTATTATAGTAGTATTAGTAGTACCAAAGACTATAAAAATGGGACCCATTACCTCCCTGCTTGACACTCAGCATCAAAGGTTGGAATTGGGGGTTAAATCACCAAAATGATTCCTGGGCGCGGCCACCGCTGCTACTCACTGCTCCCCTCACCTCACAGGGGGTGATCAAGGGTGATGGGTCAAATGCAGAGAATAATTTTGCCACACCTCGTGTGTGTGTGACTATCATTGGTACTAACATTTTTTTTTAAATAAATACAAAAACATTTATGCTCTGGGCCTGTTTTGCTGCCAATGGAACTGGTGCTTTGCAGAGAGTAAATGGGACAATGAAAAAAGAGGATTATCTCCAAATTCTTCAGGACAACCTAAAATCATCAGCACTGAGGTTGGGTCTTGGGCGCAGTTGGGTGTTCCAACAGGACAATGACCCCAAACACACGTCAAAAGTGGTAAAGGAATGGCTAAATCAGGCTAGAATTAAGGTTTTAGAATGGCCTTCCCAAAGTCCTGACTTAAACGTGTGGACAATGCTGAAGAAACAAGTCCATGTCAGAAAACCAACAAATTTAGCTGAACTACAGATATTTTGTCAATAGTAGTGGTCAAAAATTCAACCAGAAGCTTGTGGATGGCTACCAAAAGCACCTTATTGCAGTGAAACTTGCCAAGGGACATGTAACCAAATATTAACATTGCTGTATGTATACTTTTGACTCAGCAGATTTGGTCACATTTTCAGTAGACCCATAATAAATTCATAAAAAAAAAAAAACTTCATGAATATTTTTTGTGACCAACAAGTATGTGCTCCAATCACTCTATCACAACAAAATAAGAGTTGTAGAAATTATTGGATACTCAAGACAGCCATGACATTATGTTCTTTACAAGTGTATGTCAACTTTTGACCACGACTGTATATGTGTTAAACATGCTTGTATTATCATTAAACACCTTTAACTTGTTAAAAAAAATGTCTCTTTCATAAATAAATAAATATAAATTATCTATATGAATAAGGTAGATCCCCTCGACTTGGTCAATTGAAAAGTAGCTGGCGTGCAGAAAAAAGGTTCTTTAAATTGTCTGAGATATTGTTGAATGTTGTAGTTTGCATACAGACGTCTGCTACTGATGGAAGTAATTCACAGTTTGTTGTTGGATGTAATGTACGTATTATATTGTTCTGTTGTGTAGTAGGAACATTTGTTGTTAATGTGAAATAAAAAGTTTCTATCCGAGTCTACGTCCTTCTTGAAGTCCAGTTGTTTCAGGTATATGTGACAAAAGACTTCCATTTCTTGAGATATTATCTGCAGTATTTCATTGTAGTTGTTCCATGGTGTGGGTATTGGACATATCTCTGTCATGGATCAGGACCAGTTTTATCATTTTTAATTGATCGGTGATCGGAGGCTGATTTGACGTCAGCTGTCGTAAGGTGGTGTGTTAATGCATGTCCGCCAAGTGGAACTACTTTGAGATTATAAAGACGAGTACGAAGCCTTCAACAAGGCCACCGTGAAAAAGGCTGCTGTGCCGAGCAACAAACCCTGGACTTTCGGAGGAAATAAAAATATCCAAAAGAGAGCGAAAAGGCAAAGCAGATCACTGAAAAGGTAGTCGAGTTTATTGCTTCGGACAACAGGCCCATTTTGTCGTAGAAAATACGGGGTTTTGCAGACTTTTACAATGTATGGATCCACGCCATGTTAAGCCATCAAGACACTACTTTGCTGACACCACCTTATCGCACTTGTACAAACCCTGTTTCCATATGAGTTGGGAAATTGTGTTAGATGTAAATATAAACGGAATACAATGATTTGCAAATCATTTTCAACCCATATTCAGTTGAATATGCTACAAAGACAACATATTTGATGTTCAAACTGATAAAAAAAATTTTTTTTTACAAATAATCATTAACTTTAGAATTTGACGCCAGCAACACGTGACAAAGAAGTTGGGAAAGGTGGCAATAAATACTGATAAAGTTGAGGAATGCTCATCAAAAACTTATTAGGAACATCCCACAGGTGAACAGGCAAATTGGGAACAGGTGGGTGCTGTCACGCCAATTTTCTTCCCATTACAAAAACCATTTACTTCCGGGGTCATTTCCGCTTACGTCAGTTCCTCTTACGTCATTGACAGCGATCGATAGCATTTCGTTTGACTCTTTTTTATAATACAGCGTTAACAAAACGTCTGAATTATCAACAATAATGTTGATTTAAAGTACAGACATTTAACATTATATATTAATTAATATTACTGAAATGTTTCAACAATTATGTTGATTTAAAGTACAGACATTTAACAGTATTATATATTAATTAATATTAGTGAAATGGTTTCAACAATAATGTTGATTTAAAGTAGTACAGACATTTAACAGTATTATATATTAATTAATATTTTTTGCACGTTACCACGAAGACAGAAGTTTGCAGCAGCAGCCCTAACGCTCCGCTTGAAATGTTGCGAAGCCTGCTGGTGTTTGACATAAGTCCCCTGGGACAGATAAAGACGAATATCATCCAGTGACACCACCATTTTCAGGAGATTTGGATTTATCGATCGCTGGCAATGACGTAAGAGGAAATGACGTAAGTAAGAGGAACTGACGTAAGCGGAAATGACCCCGGAAGTAAATGGGGGTTAGGAAGGTTTTTGTGATGGGAAGAAAATTGGCGTGACAGTGCCATGATTGGGTATAAAAGTAGATTCCATGAAATGCTCAGTCATTCACAAACAAGGATGGGGCGAGGGTCACCACTTTGTCAACAAATGCGTGAGCAAATTGTTGAACAGTTTAAGAAAAACCTTTCTCAACCAGATATTGCAAGGAATTTAGGGATTTCACATCTACGGTCCGTAATATCAACAAAGGGTTCAGAGAATCTGGAGAAATCACTGCACGTAAGCAGCTAAGCCCGTGACCTTCGATCCCTCAGGCTGTACTGCATCAACAAGCAGTGTGTAAAGGATATCACCACATGGGCTCAAGAACACTACAGAAACCCACTGTCAGTAACTACAGTTGGTCGCTACAACTTTAAGTGTAAGTTAAAACTCTCCCATACAAGGCGAAAACCGTTTATCAACAACACCCAGAAACGCTGTCGGCTTCGCTGGGCCTGAGCTCATCTAAGATGGACTGATACAAAGTGGAAAAGTGTTCTGTGGTCTGACGGGTCCACATTTCAAATTGTTTTTGGAAACTGTGGACGTTGTGTCCTCCGGACCAAAGAGGAAAAGAACCATCCGGATTGTTATAGGCGCGAAGTTGAAAAGCCAGCATCTGTGATGGTATGGGGGTGTATTAGTGCCCAAGACATGGGAAACTTACACATCTGTGAAGGCGCCATTAATGCTGAAAGGTACATACAGGTTTTGGAGCAACATATGTTGCCATCCAAGCAACGTTACCATGGACGCCCCTGCTTATTTCAGCAAGACAATGCCAAGCTACGTGTTACATCAACATGGCTTCATAGTAAAAGAGTGCGGGTACTAGACTGGCCTGCCTGTAGTCCAGACCTGTCTCCCATTGAAAATGTGCGGCGCATTATGAAGCCTAAAATACCACAACGGAGACCCCAGACTGTTGAACAACTTAAGCTGTACATCAAGCAAGAATGGGAAAGAATTCCACCTGAAAAGCTTCAAAAATGGGTCTCCTCAGTTCCCAAACGTTTTACTGAGTGTTGTTAAAAGGAAAGGCCACGTAACACAGTGGTAAAAATGCCCCTGTGCCAACTTGCCATGTGTTGCTGCCATTAAATTCTAAGTTTATGATTATTTGCAAAAAAAAATTTAGTTTCTCAGTTCGAACGTTAAATATCTTGTCTTTGCAGTCTATTCAATTGAATATAAGTTGAAAATGATTTACAAATCATTGTATTCTGTTTTTATTTACAAATTACACAACGTGCCAAATTCACTGGTTTTAGGTTTTGCATATACAGTATATTATACAATTTTAACATCATTAAAACATACATTTCAAAACCGTACCAAACATTTTACCGCAGCCGGGTTTCGAACCCAAGACCTTCTGCTTTGTAATGACACCTGCCACTGAGCCACCAGAAGTGAATGCGGAAAATGTGTGTTCATATTCTAATAAGTGACAGAGCATGATGTGGCCAGGAATAAGTTTGGGGTAAAATTTTATATGAAACACCTTGTCATTCAATAATTTACATTTTAATGTGCTTCTTCACGCAAAACCCCCACCCCTCCCCACTGATCGTGAAGCCCTACGCAGAGGGTGTGTTCTGCATCCAAAGTGGACTTCATGCGATATATTGTTGGAGTTGTAGCAGGCTGTGCATGACCAAAGATCGTGTATTGAAAGAGGATGAGCTATTGATTTGTTGTTCAATATTCCCATTTTGCACGTGCGTGTATGTTGTCTGCTGTGTCACAGTGTGATAGTGACTCTTCCTATTTGATATCAAGTACCAAGACATTGGTGCAGATACAGTCGTGGTCAAAAGTTGACATACACTTGTAAAGAACAATGTCATGGCTGTCTTGAGTTTCCAATAATTTCTACAACTCTTATTTTTTTGTGATAGATTGATTGGAGCACATACTTGTTTGTCACAAAAACATTCATGAAGTTTGGTTCTTTTATGAATTTATTATGGGTCTACTGAAAATGTGACAACATCTGACCACAGAACTTTCCTCCAGAAGGTTTTATCTTTGTCCATGTGATGTCAGATGAAACAAACATTTTGCTGTTTGGCCACAATACCCAGCAATATATTTGGAGGAGAAAATGTGAGGCCTTTAATCCCAGGAACACCATGCATACCGTCAAGCATGGTGGTGGTAGTTTTATGCTCTTAGCCTGTTTTGCTGTCAATGGAACTGGTGCTTTACAGAGAGTAAATGGGACAATGAAAAAGGAGGATTACCTCCAAATCATACTTGCCAACCCTCCCGAATTTTCCGGGACACTCCCGAATTTCAGTGCCTCTCCCGAAAATCTCCCGGGACAACCATTCTCCCGATTTCCAGCCGGACTTAAGGCACGCCACCTCCAGGTCCGTGCGGACCTGAGTGAGGACAGCCTATCGTCACGTCCGCTTTTTCTCCATATAAACAGCAGGCCAAGTCACGTTATAACATTTACTGCTTTTGGCGGGTGCACAACTGCACACACAACAAGAAGGAGAAGAAGCAGAAGAACGAAGAAGAGGCAGTCATGGCGACGACGAGTGACAGAGAATAGAACGAGGATGGACAATTCAACCCTAAACTCACTCCTTTCCTGCAAATTAAATGTCACAGATGCTGCCTGTAATAGAGTGATCTAAGTTGTTTGTTGCCATCTCCTGGTGAATGTTGGGTATAGTGTTCTGTGGTTACTTTTTGGTTGGCCAACGGTTTACGTTGAATTGCGCACCCTGACGGCAAGTGTGGGAGTCGGTTCTGAAGTATGAAGTAAAGAGACTACATCACCTCGCCTGGTTATTGACTCCAACCCAGAATATTACACTACCCATACCTATGCTCCTTCAAAGGCTGTGCTACTGGCTGCAAAGCATTGCACTTTCAAATACAACAATGAGTAGAGGAGTGTTATGTGTGTATATGTGTAAATAAATGAACACTGAAATTCAAGTATTTATTTTATTTATATGTATATAAATATAATAAAATACACACATATATATATATATATATATATATATATATATATATATATATATATATATATATATATATATATATATATATATATATATATATATATATATATATATATATATATATATATATATATATATATATATAGCTAGAATTCACTGAAAGTCATTTATTTTATTTATATATATATATATATATATATATATATATATATATATATATATATATATATATATATATATATATATATATATATATATATATATATATATATATATACTTATATACATATATACATATATATATATAAATATAAGAAATACTTGAATTTCAGTGAATTCTAGCTATAAATATACTCCTCCCCCCTTAACCCCGCCCCCGCCCACCTCAAACCCTCCCCCCAAATCTCCCGAATTTGGAGGTCTCAAGGTTGGCAAGTATGCTCCAAATTCTTCAGGACAGCCTAAAATCATCAGCCCAGAGGTTGGGTCTTGGGCGCAGTTGGGTGTTCCAACAGGACAATGACCCCAAACACACGTCAAAAGTGGTAAGAATGGCTAAATCAGGCGAGAATTAAGGTTTTAGAATGGCCTTCCCAAAGTCCTGACTTAAACGTGTGGATAATGCTGAAGAAACAAGTCCATGTCAGAAAAAACAACAAATTTAGCTGAACTGCACCAATTTTGTCAAGAGGAGTGGTCAAAAATTCAACCAGAAGCTTGTGGATGGCTACCAAAAGCGCCTTATTGCAGTGAAACTTGCCAAGGGACATGTAAGCAAATATTAACATTGCTGTATGTATACTTTTGACCCAACAGATGTTGTCACATTTTCAGTAGACCCATAATAAATTCATAAAAGAACAAAACTTCATGAATATTTTTTGTGACCAACAAGTATGTGCTCCAATCACTCTATCACAAAAAAATAAGAGTTGTAGAAATTATTGGAAACTCAAGACAGCCATGACATTATGTTCTTTACAAGTGTATGTAAACTTTTGACCGTGACTGTATGTGGATGACACATGGATGAAAATCAGAAACCAAGAAGTGCAAGCCTTCACCGAGCACATTAACTCAGTGGACAAAAACATAAATTTCACACGTGAGGATGTCAAAGACAGTAGGTTGCCTTTTTTGGACTGTGATGTCCACATTGGAGAAAACAAGGGCCTCTGTGTCGGACTTTACAGAAAGCCCACACTTACCGATCAATATCTACTTTTTGACTCACACCACCCACTGGAACACAAAGTGGGCGTTATCAGAACCCTGCAATGAAGAGCTGATAATGTTCCTACCAGCCCACAGGCCAAAGAGAAAGAGCATTAAGGCATTTCAGGGAATCCCTCAAAACCTGTGGTTACCCCAGCTGGTCGTTTGTGAAAAGTGCATCCAGTTCCAGAAATAACAAGAACAGAGTGGATGAGGAGGAAACAATGTAACAGATGCAAAAATATTGTCATTCCATATGTATCAGGTCTGTCTGAGATTTTTAACCAACACAACATCCCAGTACACTTTAAACCAGGTAACACCCTGAGACAGAGAATGGTGCATCCTAAAGACTGGACACTCCACACCCACAAAAACAATCTGGTGTATGCTATCCAGTGTAATGGCGAATGCTCTGATTCATATATTGGGGAAACAAAACAACCACTAAGCCGACACATTACTCAGCTTTCTACCTGCACCTCAGGGAGAAACCGCACTCCTTTGAGAACAAAAATGAACAGATTCTGGACAGGGAGGACTGATGGTACGAAAGAGGAGTGAGGGAAGCCATTTATGTCAAGGTTGAAAAATCATCCCTGAACAGAGGAGGTGGTCTGCGACACCACCTGTGCACCACATACAACACTGTGTGTCACTGTCAACATACAACCATTCCTAAAAGACTGCAATTTAGCCTCCAACAAATAACAGGAGTTAGAAACATTGTAAACATATGCTATTTGTGACATTTGTTTACAACTGAATGAAATGCTTACGTGGGGGATTCCGACTATCAGGCCTCGGATTTTAACTTTTTGAGGTCAAGGCAAGTGTTGCCTTAAAGGAGGGCTCATATTTTAGGGCACCAAGGCAAGTTAGAAGGGCACCAAGGCAAACATTACATTATTTTCTTTCGGGGCAGGATATATATATATATATATATATATATATATATATATATATATATATATATATATATATATATATATATATATATATATATATATATATATATATATATATATATATATATATATATATATATATATATATATATATATATATATATATATATAATATTGTTATCATGATTACTAATTGTTAAGGAAAGCAGTGTTGGGGTGTGAACATAATACCATCATGTCATTTGTAATGTCTAATAAAAAGACTATAGATAAACGTTATTTATATGTTTATAGACAAATATTAGGTTTATTCTTTAATAACATCAACTTGTCAGCTTTTTGTCAGTACATGATGCCTTGATCTCTATTTTTACATTTTGATAAAGAGAGTTTTTATTTTTCCATCCATCCATCCATCCATTTTCTACAGATTGTCCCTTTCGGGGTTGCGGGGGGGCTGGAGCCTATCTCAGCTGCATTCGGGCGGTAGACGGGGTACACCCTGGACAAGTCGCCACCTCATCACAGGGCCAACACAGATAGTCAGACAACATTCACACTCACATTAACACACTAGGGTCGATTTGGTGTTGCAAACCAACCAATAGTTTTTATTTATTTATTTATTTTAAGTTATGTACATCATGTACATGATGTATTGGGACAGATCCATTATGAGTTTGAGCAGAAATATGTCGTATAGGAATTAACTATACACAATAACACATTAACAAAATGATGTCACATGAATAATTTTTAAAGTGACAAGAAAAAAAACACAATGAATGTAAACAAAACCTGGTGTTTACGTTTTGATATCAAAATAAAACACAAAGCAGTTTGGCTAATGAAGATGAATTCTAATAAACAAGCTTTGTTCTTCTCCAACGCCTCCTTAGTGTTTCAGTACAACAGTTTGGCCAACAAAAAAAAACCAGGAGTGACACCTCTCACATCGAATACACAATCTTCACAGCCTGCGGTCAATTCGATGAGATGACAAAACATTATAGCTAGTATTGATGTTATTTGAACACTGATACAGTTTGCAGTTAAATAAAGGAGGATTGAGCATCCCAGTAAACAAAGTAAAGACTTTATAAACAATTGTGACAACGTTCAAATAGTTTTCTCCTTCGCTGTATACTTTTAGTGTGGGGACAAGTGCGTCTGTCTCCAATATCCACACATGTCTCCATCTAAACACAGCAGTGCGCTCTTAAATGCACGGCGGGAAGCGAGGGAAAATGACCGCAAACCAAGCGCTTGGCTCCGTTTAATCCGCATTTTAAAACCCTTAACATGCACAAAAACCCACAATTTTTTGCAGGCACATACGGTCTGCCAAAAATATTTAATATTTATATTTTCCCAAATATGAAATGTCAAAATTGACTCTTCCATTAGAAATGAGTCAAATCTGGCCCCTGCAAACAGTTTCATTTACCATCACAAAAATCGCTGGAGTCGTCTATCATGAAAGAACGCATATTTGAAAGCAAACAGGAAGTCGGCCATTTTTAGTCCAAAAACAGGGGTCGTACTTTAACAAACTACCCCTAGGGACTTTGAACAAAAGAATCACAGTAAAAATGACAGATACCAGACAAATGGGCGGTAATATATTGCGAAGGAATTTTGCCTACGCCATTGTATGTGGGTGTGGCCTGGCGCCAAACTTTGATCGGAATGTTTCCCACAAAACCTTCAACATTTGTAACTCGGCTCCACAAATTCAGATCTTGATCAGAAGTGCTAAAATGATAATGATGACACCTTGAAATGCTCGATGGGTCAGTACTTGTTCGAACCTATTCATAGTGGGCGGAGCCTGGTGGTGAAAACTCCTCGCCATCACTTATCAAACTGTCATTATTTCACTTTATATGATCAGCTCTTTTTCTAAACAGATATCAGGCTTTAAGGTCGGAAACTTAACATGACTAGACATTGATATCGACACCAATATTGCCTACTTGTGGTGGAAAATGACAACAAAAGTCCTTTTTGAAATTTTTGATGGTGGGTCACAGCATTGGGTGGGATGCCACTGCATGACATATGCTGTGGTATATGTGCCAATATCACCACCATCACAACTAGGGTTGGGTATCGTTTGAATTCGAACGATTCCAATTCCGATTCCGATTCTTTGTTCCGATTCCAATTCCTTACCATTCTCGATTCCGATTCTTTTAAGAGGCAGGGTCAAAAAAAAGTTTAGGATATTTTAAATGAGCTAGCTAACCTACAGTCTTTCTGAATGAAATAGTCTGACATTCTCCATCAAATTTTAATTCTATTAACTTGTTATGAACTTTACTATAAATTCCTCACAGGGCTGTTTTCAACTAGAATATAAATATCAAATCTATGAACTTGAATATAAATATTATAAATTATGAATACATTTTCCCAGAGGTACACTTTCCTCAAGAGAGCTTTATTTTTGAAAACCTCATGAAAACACATTTACACACAAGTGTATGATGCTGCAGGAAACCTCATGAAAACACCTTTACACATAAGTGTATGATGCTGCAGGAAACCTCATGAAAACCCATTTACACACACAAGTGTATGATGCTGCAGGTACTTAAAAATGTTACCGTGCTCCCACTGATGGGCTAACCTGGTTCAGAAAAGCAAATAAACAATAAAAAACAACTTGCAAAACCCAGTCCAGATTAGCAGCAGGTACAGTATAAAATCAGAGACAGTTCTTGTTTAGGAAAATGACCATATCCGCCTTCTCAGGCAGGATGCGTGAGCGTTCTGGACAGATAGTGTCTCCTGCTGTGGAAAATACACGTTCGCTGGGTGTGGAAGAAGCTTGAACGCATAAATAGGAGAAAGCGAGATATGACAGCAAAGGATAAGTCTTTTGTTGGTTCCACCACCAAGCAGCAGGGTCGTCAGACATAAGTATCGGTGGAACGTCCTGGTACATCTGCAGCTCTCTCTCCACGCGTTTCTTGATGGACATGGAGCTCTGTTATTTCGCGGTTATTTCATTTTTTTTTGTAAAGTAAAGGCACACTTTCGACCGCCGACGCCCGCTATCCATGCTTGAGCTTGACTGACTCGCTCGGCTATGCTAACACTTCCGGCGGTGGGCGCTTCTACGTTGGTGTTCAGCGTCTTCTTCTTCCGGTTCGGCGGACATATTTTTTTCCGGTCGGCGGACTGGTATCGAAAATAGGAATCGAAATTTAAACTTTTGAACGATTCCGGGAGAATCGGAAAGTTAGTCCCGGTTCCAATCGATACTCGGTACGCAACCCTAATCACAACTTCCTTCTACATGCTCCAATTTTCATGAAATGCATGAAACGTTGCATGGGGGTGCGAGGGCCTGTTTAATACTGCTTGCAGCTTTAATTAGGATATTATTGTATCAAATGCTTTGGTTAGATCCATTACCATTACAGCTGCACACTTTTTATCTATTGCATTGGTCCTTTGTTGTCTTGCATGTTCAGTAAATGTAGTGTAAACAGTGATGCTGGATATGAGTCATTTAAACCAGACAATCACATACAGCTCTTGTGGGAAGAAAAACTGGATGTTGCCGTCTATTCTCCTTCTTCCTCATTCAGAAATGGGCACTTCAATGTGCAGTGTAAATCCATGCTTATAGGTCCTGAATAATTGAACTGCGGGCCAAGCTTTGTAATGCTGAGTAGGAGCAGGGATGAGTGGGGAAAACGCTGCAGAGCAGTCAGACAGATTAGAATTGATTACCGTATTTTCCGGACCATAGGGCGCACCGGATTATAAAGCGCACTGCCGATGAATGGTCTATCTGATATTTTTTCATATATAAGGCGCACCGGATTATAGGGCGCATTAAAGGAGTCATATTATTGTTGTTTTCTGTAAATGGAAAACACTTCCTTGTGGTCTACATAACATGTAATGGTGGTTCTTTGGTCAAAATGTTGCATAGATTATGTTTTACAGATAATCTTCAAGCCGCTTTCTGACAGTCGCTTCCGGATGCCCCGTTTTGTGGGCTGTTTTATTTACGTGGCTCACCTTCGACAGCGTCTTCTCCCCGTCATCTTTGTTGTAGCGGTGTAGCGTGCAAGGACGTGAGTGGAAGAAGTGTCAAAAGATGGAGTTAACGGTTTTAATGACATTCAGACTTTACTTCAATCAATAACGGAGCAGCATCTCCTCATCCGGAAACAACAACGCCGGAAATGTGTCCCGTGAAAAACCGTCTGACCGGAACTCTCTAATAACTAAAGTTCCTTGGGTGAATAATGTAAACTCACTACACCGGTATGTTTTAGCGCTTTCATGGCGAGTTTACTGACAGATATAAGTGAGAACTTTACACTACTTTATATTAGAAATGGCAACAGCGGAGGATGAATGTCCCATAAGAAGAAAAAGAAGAAGCTTATCGACGTGTCGGCATGGACTATAAAGGCAGATCCCAAATACAGATCAGCAGGTACCAGAAGGTAAGAAAAGTTGCTTTTGCATAATATTGTGAAACAAAACGCCAGATAATATGTCTTACCTTATACACACACCATAATAATACTCGTATGTTGAAGCACAGTACAATACATCAAGCGGTGCGGCTTCATAGCTTACCAAAGTCGTACTAAAACATTTTGATAGATTTTTGAGCGCCGTGTGTATTGTTCTATATTTTCAATGGGACATATAAAATGTTGGTGTTGTTTACTTGAGTCATATTGCAGTCTACACGTATCTCTTATGTTTGACTGCCATTTATTGGTCACACTTATCATTACACCATGTACCATATAAAATAGCTTTGAGGTCGGTAAGCAAAACCAGAATGATTCCTTAATTATTCATTAGGTGCACCGGGCTGTAAGGCGCACTGCCGGGTTTTGAGAAAAAAAAAGGATTTTAAGTGAGCCTTATGTCCGGAAAATACGGTAAGCAAACAAGAAATTGCTGGGGAGAGGAGTTCCACAATAACAGAAGTAAAAACATCAAGCCCTGTTTCCACCATGCAGTCCAATTTAAAGGCCTACTGAAATGAAATGTTCTTATTTAAACGGGGATAGCAGATCCATTCTATGTGTCATACTTGATCATTTCGCGATATTGCCAAATTTTTGCTGAAAGGATTTAGTCGAGAACATCGACGATAAAGTTCGCAACTTTTGGTCGCTGATAAAAAAGCCTTGCCTGTACCGGAAGTAGCATGACGTCACAGGTTGTGGAGCTCCTCACATCTGCACATTGTTTACAATCATGGCCAGCAGCAGCGAGAGCGATTCGGACCGAGAAAGTGACGATTACCCCATTAATTTGAGCGAGGATGAAAGATTTGTGGATGAGGAAAGTGAGAGTGAAGGATTAGAGGGCAGTGGAAGCGATTCAGATAGGGAAGATGCTGTGAGAGGCGGGTGGGACCTGATATTCAGCTGGGAATGACTAAAACAGTAAATAAACACAAGACATATATATACTCTATTAGCCACAACACAACCAGGCTTATATTTAATATGCCACAAATTAAACACCTTCCCCCTCCTGTCCATATAACCCACCAATACAACTCAAACACCCGCACAACACACTCAATCCCACAGCCCAAAGTACCGTTCACCTCCGTAAAGTTCATACAGCACATATATTTTCCCAAAGTTACGTACGTGACATGCACATAGCGGCACGCACGTACGGGCAAGCGATCAAATGGTTGGAAGCCAAAGCTGTACTCACGGCAGCGCGTCTTCTATCCAACTCAAAGTCCTCCTGGTTGTGTTGCTGTAGCCAGCCGCTAATACACCGATCCCACCTACAGCTTTCTTCTTTGCTGTCTTCATTGTTCATTAAACAAATTGCAAAAGATTCACCAACACAGATGTCCAGAATACTGTGGAATTTTGCGATGAAAACAGACGACTTAATAGCTGGCCACAATGCTGTCCCAATATGTCCGCACAATCCGTGACGTCTCGCGCAAACGTCATCATACCGAGACGTTTTCAGCAGAATATTTCGCAGGGAATTAAAAATTGCACTTTACTAATCTAACCCGGCCGTATTGGCATGTGTTGCAATGTTAAGATTTCATCATTGATATATAAATTATCAGACTGCGTGGTCGGTAGTAGTGGGTTTCAGTAGGCCTTTAATGATTGAACAGTTTGTATTTGTGGCACCCATTCATTGCAATGGTAAGTGTGGTGATATTGTATTGGTATGTAGTAGGGACGGCATGGTTCTTCAAAAAAATCCCAAATGTTCAGTTGATCAGACACAGTTCAGAATGTGTGCGTTTCTCGGCTCATTTGTTTGTTCTTTGTGTTCTTTGTTCTAAAAAGATTATTTAGGAATGTCCGGCGGGCCAGATTGAAAAGTTTATTGGGCCGCATGCGGCCCCCGGGCCTTAATTTGCTCAGGTCTGTTCTAAAATATACTTGTATGGCTCGTAATATCACGCGATATCTGATGGCCTTGTTGAAAGGTGAAACCTCTCCAAGAAAATCAAGTGAGTCCAGTACCTCCTTAGATAAAGAACAAGTCCGATTAAAAAATATTGCAATATAAGAATTTAACTTTTTTTAAATTCATTCAGTAGGTAAAATGTAGTTCAGTCACATACATCATGTTTCCATGCACTCAATGAGTCTGATTTCGCAAATAATTTGTCTCGAAATAACATTTCTACAACACATGAAAATACTTTAATCTGATCGTGTTTGTCTTTTTAAAAATCAGATTAGCACACCTAGATTATGCGATTGTAAACCATTTCTCTCTGGCATGTAGTTATTAGTGCACCAATCTCCATGGAGGACCAATATGGCCGCCTTAAAGGCCTACTGAAATGAATTTTTTTTATTTAAACGGGGATAGCAGATCTATTCTATGTGTCATACTTGATCATTTCGCGATATTGCCATATTTTTGCTGAAAGGATTTAGTATAGAACAACGACGATAAAGATTGCAACTTTTGGTATCTGATAAAAAAAAGGCTTGCACCTACCGGAAGTAGCGTGACGTAGTCAGTTGAACATATACGCAAAGTTCCCTATTGTTTACAATGATGGCCGCATGAAGTGAGAGAGATTCGGACCGAGAAAGCGACAATTTCCCCATTAATTTGAGCGAGGATGAAAGATTTGTGGATGAGTAAAGTGCAAGTGAAGGACTAGTGGGGAGTTGAAGCTATTCAGATAGGGAAGATGCTGTGAGAGCCGGGGGTGACCTGATATTCAGCTGGGAATGACTACAACAGTAAATAAACACAAGACATATATATACTCTATTAGCCACAACACAACCAGGCTTATATTTAATATGCCACAAATTAATCCTGCATAAAAACACCTGCGTGTTTGTTATGCTAGCTCCTAGCTCCTCTGCTAGCTCCTAGCTCCATAGAACACGCCAATACAATTCAAACACCTGATCAACACACACAATCACTCAGCCCAAAAGACCGTTTACCTAACCCAAGGTTCATAAAGCTTATATATTTTTAAAAAGTTACGTACGTGACGCGCACATACGGTCAAGTTATCGAATGTTTAGCAGCCAAGGCTGCATACTCACGGTACCTGATATTCAGCTGGGAATGACTACAACAGTAAATAAACACAAGACATATATATACTCTATTAGCCACAACACAACCAGGCTTATATTTAATATGCCACAAATTAATCCTGCATAATAACACCTGCGTGTTTGTTATGCTAGCTCCTAGCTCCTCTGCTAGCTCCTAGCTCCATAGAACACGCCAATACAATTCAAACACCCGATCAACACACACAATCACTCAGCCCAAAAGACCGTTCACCTAACCCAAGGTTCATAAAGCTTATATATTTTTAAAAAGTTACGTACGTGACGCGCACGTACGGTACGGTACGTGTTATGCTAGCTCCTAGCTCCTCTGCTAGCTCCTAGCTCCATAGAACACGCCAATACAATTCAAACACATGATCAACACACACAATCACTCAGCCCAAAAGACCGTTCACCTAACCCAAGGTTCATAAAGCTTATATATTTAAAAAAAGTTACGTACATACGCAAAAAAAAGCCAAAGCTGCATACTCACAGTAGCACGTCTGCGTCTTTGTCATCCAAATCAAAGTAATCCTGGTAAGAGTCTGTGTTGTCCCAGTTCTCTACAGGCGTCTGTGTATCCAAATCAAAAGTCCTCCTGGTTAGAGTCTCTGTTATCCGAGTTCTTCCATCTTGACTGCATCTTTCGGGAATGTAAACAAAGAAGCGCCGGCTGTGTACTGTTGTGGCTGACTACGTTCGAAAAATACGTCCATTTCGCACCGACAACTTTCTTCTTTGCTTGCTCGGCTTCCTTCTCCATAATGCAATGAACATGATTGAAACAGATTCACGAACACAGATGTCCAGAATACTGTGGAATTATGAAATGAAAACAGAGCTTTTTCGTATCGGCTTCAATGTGGAAGGCATACCCGTGTTCGTCGGGCTACGTCACACGCATACGTCATCCTCAGAGGCGTTTCGAACCGGAAGTTTAGCGGCAAATTTAAAATGTCACTTTATAAGTTAACCCGGCCGTATTGGCATGTGTTATAATGTTAAGATTTCATCATTGATATATAAACTATCAGACTGCGTGGTCGGTAGTAGTGGGTTTCAGTAGGCCTTTAACTATATTATTCACAGGCAAAGAAGAACACGCTGGCGGGTGGAGGGGAATGTTTTCACCAACAAGCATACCAATTAAAAATATAGAATCTGAACTATGTCAACATTTTTAAAACCAAAGAAAACTAAAATGAAAACATACCATGTGTAATAAGTGTCAGTATGTTCTCAAAGAAGACACTTTAAAAACGTGACTTCACACCAGCACTAGTAGAAAGTAGGGTTGTACGGTATTGTACCGCGATACTAATAAATCATAGTCGGTACTATACCCCCTCTATAAAGTCGATACAACCATGATTACAGTGATATTTTTTAGCATCACAGAATCTTTTTTCGTTTTAAAAAAATGCAGATTATGTTTATAAACTCAGGAAATATGTCCCTGGACACATGAGGACTTTGAATATGACCAATGTATGATCCTGTAACTACTTGGTATCAGATTGATACCTAAATTTGTGGTAGAATCCAAAACTAATGTAAAGCATCCAAACAATAGAAGAATAAGTAATTATTTCATTTTAACTGAAGTGTAGATAGAACATGTTAAAAGAGAAAGTAAGCAGATATTAACAGTAAATGAACAAGTACATTAATAATTCATTTTCTACTGCTTATTGTCCTAATACACTACCGTTCAAAAGTTTGGGGTCACATTGAAATGTCCTTATTTTTGAAGGAAAAGCACTGTACTTTTCAATGAAGATAACTTTAAACTAGTCTTAACTTTAAAGAAATACACTCTATACATTGCTAATGTGGTAAATGACTATTCTAGCTGCAAATGTCTGGTTTTTGGTGCAATATCTACATAGGTGTATAGAGGCCCATTTCCAGCAACTATCACTCCAGTGTTCTAATGGTACAATGTGTTTGCTCATAGGCTCAGAAGGCTAATTGATGATTAGAAAACCCTTGTGCAATCATGTTCACACATCTGAAAACAGTTTAGCTCATTACAGAAGCTACAAAACTGACCTTCCTTTGAGCAGATTGAGTTTCTGGAGCATCACATTTGTGGGGTCAATTAAACGCTCAAAATGGCCATAAAAAGAGAACTTTCATCTGAAACTCGACAGTCTATTCTTGTTCTTAGAAATGAAGGCTCAAACACAAAATTGTTTGGGTGACCCCAAACTTTTGAACGGTAGTGTAATTTTGACAAAATAATCAAAGGGAAAATGACAATATGTTACTGCATATGTCAGCAGACTAAATTAGGAGCCTTTATTTGCTTACTTACTACTAAAAGATAAGTATGTTCACTATTTTATTTAAGGACAAACTTGCAATAATAATTTTTTGTAAAAATAAAGCCAATAATGCAATTTTTTGTGGTCCCCATTTATTTAGAAAAGTATCGAAAAGTACCGAAAAGTATCGAAATACATGTTGGTATCGGGACAACACTAGTAGAAAGAAACCTACAAGCAGCCATATTTTGACACTACAACTTTTTTGTATACACAATGTAATAAACTCAGAGTAAAATTAATATGTGAATGTTATCAATAGCATCCACAACAACATCGTTATTCATACTTTATTTAGTGATGTAAGACTTCAACGTCCGTATACTACTGGGACATGTGGTCAGGGTAGGCACTTGTCCATCCATTTTCTACCGCTTGTCCCTTTTAGGGTCGCGGCGGGCCTATCTCAGCTGCACGCGGGGAGAAGGCGGTGTACGCCTTGCACAAGACGCCACCTCATGGCAGGACCAACACAGATAGACGGACAACATTCACTCTCACATTCACACACTAGGGCCAATTTAGTGTTGCCAATCAACCTATCCCCAGGTGCAGGTTTTTGGAGGTGGGGGGAAGCCGGAGAAACCAGAGGGAACCCACGCAGTCACGGGAAGAACATGCAAACTCCACACAGAAAGACCCCAAGCCTGGGGATGTCCCTAAAATATTGTTTGCACATACATTTTTAACCATGAATTTTGTACACCGTAGACTCTACAGCCTGTTTTGAATTTAAGTGTGACATCGAGATTCTTAAAAAAATCTAACTCTATAAACAGAGAAAAGGGAAGCTGTAGGCTTCAGTCCTCCAGTGCCTAAGCAGTACTCTGACTGGCCACACTGGGAGAAGTATGGGGGCGATCGAGTAGGCAGACCTGTCTCTCTACAAAGTTTAACCAGCAAACAAGCCAGTGCTTTTTCAAAACAAAAATGGCATTTGTAATACAGGAAGTCAGCATTTCTGGGTTTTTTTTTTTGTCTGATGCAAAAACATTGTTTTACGGATTTGAATGAAATAAAATGTAATTAAATGAATGAATGTGTCTGCTAAATTTGAGGATTATATATCTAATAGGGTTGTACGGTATACCGGTATTAGTATAGTACTGCAATACTAATTAATCATATTCGGTACGATACCGCCTCTGAAAAGTACCGGTCCCCCGTCGTCGTGTCATTGCTGGTTTACGAGCACACAAGCATGTTCGGCAGCGCACAATCACGGAGTACTTACAAGCAGACACGGTGTGTAGACAGAAAAGGGAAAACGGACACATTTTGTCTTAAAAACTAACGATACAGGTGAAGTTATAACACTGAAACGCCCTCAGGAAGAGTTGCTTTAAGACATGGCTAGCTAGCTAGCAGCTAAAGTCCATCCGCAGTCTGCAGTGTTTTAGCTACTTCTAAATCACTAATCCTGGTCTCCATGGCGACAAATAAAGTAAGTTTCTTACAAGTATCATCCCTGCAGGACGAGGAATAGCTAAACATGCTTCACTACACACCGTAGCTCACCGGTGTCACAATGTAAACAAATGCCATTGGAAGGGAATAAGCGGTAGAAAATGGATGGATGGATGGATGGATCTACACCTAACATCCACTGTAATGATCTAGTCGATACCACTATGATTATGTCGACATTTTTTGGCATCACAACATCTTCCTTGGTTTTTAAAAAAAAATGTATATTATGTTTATAAACTCAGGAAATATGTCCCTGGACACATGATGACTTTGAATATGACCAATGTATGATCCTGTAACTACTTGGCATCGGATTGATACCCAAATTTGTGGTATCATCCAAAACTAATGTAAAGTGTCAAACAACAGAAGAATAAGTGATTGTTACATTTTAACAGAAGTGTAGATAGAACATGTTAAAAGAGAAAGTAAGCAGATGTTAACAGTAAATCAATGAGTTGATTAATAATTTTACAGCTTAATTTTGACAAAATAATGGAATGGAAAATGACACAATATGTTACTGCATACGTCAGCAGCTAAATTAGTAGCCTTTAGTTGCTTACTTACTACTAAAATACGAGTTGTCTTGTATGTTCACTGTGTTATTTAAGGACAAACTTGCAATAAGAAACATATGTTTAATGTACCCTACGATTTTTTGTTAAAATAAAGCCAATAATGCAATTTTCTGTGGTCCCTTTTATTTAGAAAAGTACAGATAAGTATCGAAATAACTTTGGTACCGGTACCAAAATATTGGTATAGGGACAACACTAATATCTAAGAACACATAGTTCTTTAAACTGACAAAGACAAAACAACTGTGATCATACAAATGATGGTTTCATGGAGGAAAGATAGTGCTGCTTCAGGTACAAATACAGAAAGGTAAAAAAAAAAAGATAAAAATAAACCTCCAAAAGCATCTATAGTCCGCTTGGAGAATTTGGTTCGGATTCGGCCAATTACCAAAGACCAGGTATTAAAAATTCCAGTCCAATAACTGCACAGAGCTAAAACATATGTATTATGTTAGCTGGATACTGTTGACATCAGTGACATAATACCGATAATCGGTCATACATCTGAGCCAGTCGGACATTGGTAAATAAGTATGATGTATTAGCTCGCTTTGGATAAAGCTGTGTCTAGCACAAATAAAAGACTTATGAACGCTTCTTAAAATCTCTGTCCAGCTCTCCTCAGATATGTTCACTCCTAAATCACCCTCCCAAAGTGACTTCATTTAATTCAGAGTCCCAGGGCGTAAATGAAAAATGTTATTGTAAACATGTGTAATTGATCCTTTTTAAGTTGGAAGTGGTGTCAAACACGCATCTAAAGCTGTGTCAGTAGGTACGTTTGGGAACCTGGAGAAAGTACTACTAACGCAATTGCGGATCTGTAGATGTTTAAAAAAAAATGTGCTTAGGAAGTGAAAATGAACTACAAAGTTGCTGAAAAGAAGCAAAAGTTGTCAATGTTTACATCTTTAATGTTGTTGATTCCCAGACTTAACTACCTTAAAAAGGCACTATCTACAAGCAGTGATGGGCAACCCTCTTGGAAAATGTAGTAAGCTAAGCTACAAGTTACTCTCGATTAAATGTACAGAGGAAGCTATCCCCGGAGAATTGTAGCAAGCTACATTACAAGCTACGTGGCAAAAGTAGCTTGCTACCTCAAATCTACTTTTAATTACATTTTTATCTATGGGTCCACATGTACAGTATAACCTCAATGTTAATGTAACTGTGAGTGTACAAATAGACCCAATAAGGGTCCATTACTATTAACCTATCTGTCATTTAGCTGGGGACACACTACAACTACCTCTATGGGTCCTCACACCCCACTGTATTTAGTTTGCCTTTTCTTTGGCCCACCCTATAATTAATGTGTGTACTTAAATTTGTGTTGGACGTCTTCGATGAAGAGAGCAGTTATGATTTTGGTTCGCACAGTAAACAACTAAAAACTAAGGTTTTGGGCATTGTTTTCTCTAAACATACATTTGTCTAAATACTGTATGGCCTAGGACACGCATTGTTGTAGGTTTCATGCACGTCATCTTCATTACTAAAAGAAAAATCTGATCTGCGGGAGCGAATTTCTCTGCCATTTAACCATTAGCCAGTCCGTAATGTTTCGCCCTAACCTTAGCTAATTGTGACTCATCATACAAACACCAATTAATCAATCATGGATTTGTATGAATGTTCTCATTTATCTAAGTCAGGGGTGACCAAACTTTTTCCACTGAGGGCCGCACACTGAAAAATCAAAGCAAGCGGGGGCCATTTTGATATTTTTTATTTTAAAAACCAATACAAGATATGTATAAAAAAGATACATGTAGGCCTCCACTCAGACTTGATCCCGGGGACCCCAAAAGGTTTTGGTCAAAAAAAATATTACAAATGTGTCATTATTTAGTATTATTACTATTATTATTATTCAAGGTTTAAATCTCTAGATCAACATTAGGTCTATCTGTCAATATAACGCTTTTAAAGTTTTAAGTTGTATGCCATTTTTGTCAAGGAAAACCGTGTTTTTTTATGGAAAAAAACACAAAATATGCAATATTTTCCCCCAATAAAATTTTAAAGTGGAATATTTGAGATTATATAATAATTGGAGTCTCAAAAAGGTCAATAACTCATAACAACATTGATTTTAATTCATAATTTTTTCGAGCAATGACACTTAAAAAAAAAAAAGTCCCACTAAAATTATCGGGGATCCAAAAGGGTCCTGCTCAGTAAAGTTTAAAAAAATAAATCCAAAATGTTTTTTAACTTTTACCACAATAGTCTCAAGATCAACTTCAGATCTATCCATCAATTATACGTTTTATTGTTGTTTATGTTTTTTGTTTGTTCGTTGTAGGCCCTTCTTTAAAAAACTTAGTTTTTAAAAAAAACTTAAGTTTTTTAAATGGCAACCAAAAAATATGCAACATTTTCCCCCCAAAATATCTCAAAGTGGAATATTTAATGTGAAGTAAATGGAGCCTTGAATAGGTCAATAATTCATAATGACGTTGATTTTGATTCATTAATATTTTTTAAAGAAAGAAACAGCCTGCATGGCAGCTTTGTGTTATTAGAGTAAATAATGCAACATTTTCTTGTTACATTTCACCTGTTTGCTCTTTTATACCACTTTTTATGTTTGTTTTTTTTTTTTCATCGTATTTTTAGAAAGTGCCGTGGGGCCGTTAAAAAATTACCTGCGGGCCGCAAATGACCCCCGGGCCGCACTTTGGACACCCCTGATCTAGGTCATTGTTTTTTCTCCATATTTGTTTTGGCCTGGATTCGCAGTCCATTTTCTCTCTTTGTAGCTTGCAGCTTTAATGTAAGCTACCTAGCTACATGGGTCTAAAAGTAGCTAACCTCCAAGAAAAGCTACTGGTTAAAAAAGTAGGTAAGCTACCGCCAAGCTACTGGAAAATTTAGTTAAGCTACGTACCTTTGTCCGTCACTGTCGACAAGAGAGGGAGGGAAAGCATGATAAGCATTGATGGGTGCAAGAATAGGTAGCTGGGTGAGCCCTGGTTAGTGCTCGTGCTTTACAATAACAAGGTTCTGGGTTTGATACCCGGGATCAGGGTCTTATACTTAAGAATTCTAATGTTGTTAGCCCAGTAATAAAAGCTAAAGTTTGGTAGTGCTGATCCTCCATACATTTTTGGGGTCTTTGCAAATATTGTTTACGTAACCCGAGAGTCTTTTTATTCCAAATGAAATCCAAAATCTGACTATTTAATTTACAAGAAGGACTGAGGGAGAAAAAGTGGTATGCCCTGGAACAAATAAGAAAATCACAGAAGTATATTTATTTTGACAGAGTTGACAAGCCACTGTAGATAAGTTAAGTAGTCTGCTTGGATTCTGGACAGCAATGGAACAAAGTTGGCTTTATAAAGTTCTGCAAACGCCCAAGTACCGGTATGTGAAAGGGGGAAATTGTGCAGAGGATATTTCTTAGCAGAAGAAGTTATAGGAAATATTGCACTTTTACCCAAGTTTAGTTTATAACCAGACACATGTCCAAATGCTTGAAGGGTATTCAAGCATTCTGAGACGTACAGGATGTCATCTGCATAGAGAGACTTTTAACTGCACATTGTGTCAACATGTGCCCATATTAGGCGGATTAGTATGAAGCGCTATTGAAAGAGGCTCAATGGCAAGAGCAAAAAGCTATGGACTCAAGGGACAACCTTGCCTTGTAGAGCGTTAGAGGCGGAAATATTCTGATTGATTATTATTTGTCCTGACCAAGACCTCAGAAGATGAATAAAGGAGCTTGAGCCATGAAATAAATCTGTTACCAAAGGCATAAAATAGATAATTCTACTCCACTCGGTCAAATGGCTTTTCTGCATCCATAGATACCACTGCTTCTTCAGTGTTAAAAGCAAGTACACCCTACAATATATTGAAAAGAAGTCAAAGGTTAGAAAATAAGTGCCTATTATGAATGAACCAAGTTTTGATATACATTAATAATAGAAGGAAGAATAGTGTCCAGACTTAAAGTCAGTAGGTATGTCAGCGTATGAAAATTTCTTATCACGGTTATTGTGACCCAAATTATCACGGTTATCATTATCACGGTATTTTTAAATGTGCTCAAAATTTTCAAGAACCACTTACACTTAAATCTTTTAACCAAGTTTTATCAAAAATGTAAAAAAAAAAACACAAACACATTGAAAATTATTTTCTTTGTAGAAGAAACATTATTGTAGATAAAAACGCTGTTTCATGGACCTCAAGTAGAAATTGAATGTGCATATGAAAGCAACACAAGCATTATAAACAAAGTAATATGGTAGAAAATAAATAAATACATTAAATAATTGTGAACATTGTGTAAGATAGCACTTTATGGACATAGGAGATAATAAAAAAATTTGCAAGGTGGCACAAGACGTAACTGCACTTTTTGTCCATACAGATAAAAATAGTGTTCGTTTATGAAATCTAGTCTTACACATAGGGCTGCACAATTATGTCCAAAATAATAATTAAGATATTTTTTTTAAATATTAAAATCATGATTTATCATTATGTTTGGTAAAACAGAGTTGGGGTGTGAACGCGACGCCATCATATCATTTGTAATGTCGAATAAAAAGGCTATAGATAAACATTATCCATATATTTAAAGACAAATATTTGTATGTTTGTTCATTAATAGTTAAGTATCAACGTGTCATCTTTTTCTCATTACATGATGCCTTTATCTCTGTTATTACATTTTGATAGAGAGAGGAATTTTTTCAAGTTATATTCATTTATATGTACATGCTGTATCGAGACAGACCCATTAGGAGTTTGAGCAGAAATATGTCTTACAGGAATTAACTACACACCATAAAACATTAACAAAATGCTATGTCGACGAAAAAGTATATCTCGATATTCGACATATATCTCAATATATTTTCAGGTGAAACTATACATATAAAGATATTCATTGTTGAGCGAAATTCGCTGAAATTGAACTGAAATTGAACTGTACTGTGAACAGTCAGTGGCACTTTTATTAACCCAGTTAGCCAAGATAGGTATTAACAGCACAGAAAAAAAACTGTTTAAGTAGCACAGAGTTACATAACATAAATAAAAACAGAAAAATATTCTTTCTACATAGAATAAATAACAAAGCTGTGCAAATAATACAAAATGTATCAAAGTCAGATAAAAAAAGAAATTTGCAGGCAGGCACTTTTCAATTCAGAGTCAACGATGTAATGAACTGTCACTCCATGAATTGATAAACGTGGACCTCCTAACCCTAACCCTAACCCATGACGCAAAATGAATTCCAGCATTCAGACGGGTTAGATTGTGGCTAAAACCTTCACATTTGTCATAATCAGAGGCAACTTTGGACACCCATAAAAACTGCAAAAATCATAAAAAGTACAACCAATGTTTATTTTATTAGCTAACTTCCTTAATCTGAATAGCCATTTGTGAAAGCATAAAAAAACAAATATCTTGCAGTCATATTGTTTATGTTTCAAAATTATTCAACTATTCAATGTCAAAATATAGACAGTAGATATAATTAACAAAATGTCAGCTACTGTCTTGTTCTAAAACACCAATAAAAATGAAATTTATACTGTAGCAAAGGTCATCACATGTCTGCCACAATCATTCTTAAATGTGTATCCCACGTATTCCATGTCGAGAACAGTTTTGATTTGGGCTTACATGGTAGACAACTAAAATTAATGTTTAGGGCAGTGGTTCTTAACCTTGTTGGAGGTACTGAACCCCACCAGTTTTATATGCGCATTCACCGAACCCTTCTTTAGTGCAACTGTTTTTTTTCAAATTCAAGACAAAGTTTTATGTTTTTGGTAACACTTAAGTATGGGGAACATATTCTAAGTAACAAATACTTACTTTAGAGTTTTCTGGACACTAGGGGAACATATTCCAAGTAACAAAGACTCAATTTAGAGTTATTTGGTTAGGGTTAGGGTTAGAGGGTTAGGGCCAGGGTTAGAGGGTTAGGGTTATAATAAGGCCATGCCGAATAAGGCATTAATAAGTACTTAATAATGACTAGTTAAGAGCCAATATGTTACTAATTTGCATGTTAATAAGCAACTAATTAATGGTGAATATGTTCCCCATATTTAAGTGTTGCCATGTTTTTTTACTGGTGCACAAAATGAACCGTGCATGAACATCACCTTGTTCAAACAACAAAACCAACACAGTGCATAAACTCACAACAAATTACACACCTGCAAATCAGTCTGACTTCTGCTGTTGTCATATCCGTAATACGCAGATAGGGAGAAGTTTTTATTTACACGATGAGTCGGGTGTGTTTTGACCTCCGCCGAACCCCTGAGCGCGACTCACCGAACCCCTAGGGTTCGATCGAACCCAGGTTAAGAACCACTGGTTTAGGGCATTGTTTTATCCAGATGCATACATTTGTCCAAATGTGGCCAAGTAGACGCATTGTGGGTTTCCTGGATGTGGTCTACATCGCTAAAAGAAAAATCTAAAGAAGAGAATCCCTCTGCCATCTTCCACTAGTTTTTTAAAAATATAAATCGCCCGCTTGAAAATTCCCTCTTCTCCGTCATTTGGGATGTCTGTTGTGGATTCCTTTCCTGGTTCCATGACCCGCCCTATCTTGCCTCTGATTGGCCTTTCCCTAATGTTTTGCCCTAATCTTAACCAATCGTAAACCAACCAACCAATCATGGATTTTCTTATACGTAAACCATCAATGATTTTTCCCATATAAGTTGTCCCCTGCCCGTGAAGTTACATTTGTCCAGTTCTCTCTTTCTCTTCTTTTGTAGCATGTCGCTTGGCTAACCGCTACATGAGTCTAAAAATAGCTACGCTACCGATATCGCTACTTGTTTAAAAAGTAGCGAAGCTACTGCCAAGCTACTGGGAAATGTAGTTAAGCTATGTAGCTTCGATTTTCAAGTTAATTATTTTTCATGGAAAACCATAGTTTTTACCACTGCAGCCGTAAACCGCAATGGATTATCATAAATCATACTCATGATGGGAAAACCGTAGTTGTTGGCAGGTAGGCAGAAGTTCGCGTTTTACTTACTAGTTGGACACTGGCACACATGTCGCTGGTGGCACAGTCGGACTCCATATTTACTTGTGTTTTGGAAGGGGAAAGGGGAGCGGTTTAATAGCCCATGGAGTAGTGAGAGAGAGTGGGAAGCGGGGGAGAATCAAGGAACACAACAAATAAGCGGCGTTTGGTTATTTTAACGTGAAATAAATTATTCCGTTAAGATATTTTCTTAATTCATATCTTGTTTGAAAATATATCCATAATTTCTTACAAACATTACCCAGCCCTAATGTCACATGAATGTTTTTTTAAAATAATAACTTAATGAAATGGAAAAAAACACAAGTAAACTTACTGTTTACTTTTTGATATCAAAATAAAACACAAAGCAGTTTGGCTAATGAAAATATAGTCAAATAAACAAGCGTTGCTCTTCTCCAACAACACCAACAATTTTGCCAAAAAATAAACAGGAGTGATACCTCTCACATAAAATACACTATCTTCACAGCCTGCGTTCAGTTCGATGGGATGACAAAACATTATAGCTGGTATTGATGCTATTTGGACACTGATAACATTTGAAAGGTAAAATAAAGGACAAATGACCATCCCAGTAAACAAAAACTAGAGCAGGGGTGTCCAAAGTGCGGCCCGGGGGCCATTTGCGGCCCGCAGCTAATTGTTTACCGGCCCGCCACACATTCTGGAAATACTATTGTAAAAATAAAAAAGAACATTAAAAAAAGGGGAATGAGGTGAAATCTAACGAGAAAAAGTTGCAATGTTGACACAAAAGCTGCCATGCAGGCTGTTTTTTTTTCTTTTGTCTTTCTTTATTTTTCTTTTTTTGCCATTGCTCAAAAAAAAAAAAATAATGACAAAAAATCCATGTTATAATGAATTATTTTCAGGGCTTCAATTACTTCAAATATTTCACTTTAAAATGTTTTATGTGGTAAATATTGCATATATTGTGTAGTAGCCATATAAAAACATCAAAGTTTTCTTTGACAAAAGCGCATAAAACAAACAAAATAATAGTTCCAGCATAAAATCGACAGATATATCTGAAGTTGATCTCGTAACTTAAGTGTTGAAAGTAAAAGAAAAACCTCATAAAAATGTATCACTTTATGAGTGGGGCACCTTTTGGATCCCAAATATATTTAGTGATTTTTTATTTATCTTTTCACTGTGATTACTCAAAAATATGAAATAATTAAAATCAATGGTGTCCTGCATTATTGATCTTTTAGGGCTCTAATACTAAATACTGCATATTTCAGTTTTACTATAAAAAAAACTAAGTTGTTTTTGACAGAAAAGCCATAAAACATTTTTTTTATTTGTATTACTTTATATCAACTTGAAGTTGATATAGAGATTTACTGTAAGCGTTAAATAATTTAAAAAAAATAATAATCTGACTTATTTTTAACATTTTAATGACTGAGACCCTTTATGGTCCGGGACCCCTAAAGGTAAAATAAATAAAAAATGGATATATTTTGTTATGGTTTGAAAATGAAAAATATCAAAATGGCCCCCACATGCTTTAATTTTTCCGTGTGCGGCCCTCAGTGGAAAAAGTTTGGACACCCCTGAACTAGAGACTTTATAAACAAGTTTTGGCAACGTTTACGTTCCCAACACATCGCCTGCTGCATGTTTCCTCACATCATTAACTCTGTCACAAGCAACATCAAATAGTTTTCTTCTTCGCTGTATACTTTTAGTGTGAGACAAATGCGTCCGTCTCCAATATTATCCACACCTGAGGGACACCCACCACCCGGACAATATGCTACCTCGAGCGTTCCACCAGATCTTCGCACTTTTTAGCAGAGAGCTCCAAGCTAGCAATGGCCTCCCCGTGGGACAAAAGTTTTGCTCTCGAATGGCTCCAGAGCAGCTGCCATCTCCCCTCTAACCAAGCCTGAGACAATGGACTCAAGTTTACCGAAAATATCAGTGCGCATTTCGTCAATCATCTCATTTATGTTATGCAGCAGGGTTGAATTGGCAACAGATTTTTACGAGAGTCAGGCTCTGGAGAGGCCCCTACTTTTTTAAATTAAAAAAAATATAGAAATAATATATAATATTGCTACATGGTAAAAGTGGAATTTCAATGTTATGTGCATTTATAAGAAGAAATAATAAAAGTAATTGGAATAATCCTTGTTTATTTTAACTAAAAAGTGTGCTTTATTTCATTACTCAATTAATCAGACTAATTAGGGATGTACTGATGAACGGTGTTAATGATAACCTAGTCCTGGGCATGACGTTAAAGTGCATCCAGCAGTGGAGGCTCCTTTATGGGGTCTTGGGGCACTAGGAGGTTAACCACTTTACTACTGTTACCCCAGGTGGCCCTTGGCAAAGGCCTAGCACCAGACCGCCCCCTAGCCAGGGATACGGTGAAGACCTCAACGGCGGAGCAGGCGGAAGACGGTAGATTTAAGAACTACCACAACGGCTGCGATGGCGGATGAAGGCTGCAGCAAAAAAGGATTCCCCAGTCGTCTTGGACTCCATGCCACTGGACCCTGACCCGATTCTGTCGAGGATCGTGTGGTGACTGTCTCTGCACCAGTCTCCCCACATTAGACAAAGCCACGCACAGGCATCCACCATAAAGGGATACACCCCTACCTGGAGGATCGTCATACTCGTTCGAGTGACCGCCGATAATAACAATAATGATAACCGCGGTAAAACTGCCGACGGTTCGTATTATCGTTTTAAAACTGTTTTTATCATAAAATACTGATAAAATCACGGACGGACTGGCGCTGGCTCGCTAGCTTGAATGCTAACATGAATACAGAAGACTTTAAAGTCTTACCCCAATCTAAACTTGTATAAATACATTTATGTCTGAGCAACCAAGCTATTCAATTGTGCTCATTCAGCCTACAAGATGTGCTCTCTTGGTGCAGAGTGATTGTTCTACACCAGGGGTGTCCAAAATTTTTCCACTGAGGGCCGCAGACTAAAAAATCAAAGCATGCGGGGGACATTTTGATATTTTTTCCTTTTTTAAAACCAATACAATATATAGTTTTTTTTTAACCTTTATGGCTTTTCTCAAGTTTGGTCCCCGGTACCCGGGAGGGTTTCAGTCATAAAAATGTAATAATTTTTTTTTTTTATTCAACGCTTAAATCTCGAGATCATCTTCCGGTCTGTCTGTCGTTATAAAGTTTTTAAAAATGTTGTTTTTATGTTTAAGCCCTTTATGTCAAAACCCTTATTTATATGGCAAACACACAAACTATGCAACATTTTCCCCCAAAACATTTCAAAGTGGAATATTTGATGTGAAGTAATTGGAGCCTTAATTAGGTCAATAATTCATAACAATAAAAAAAGAAAAAGAGTAAGTGTTGAAAATAAGCCAAATTTATATTTATATTTTTAACTTTTAACGCTTAAGTCTGTAGATCTGTTGATTGTAAGATTTTATTATTTTTTTCATATTTGTTTGTTTGTTTGTTTGATGCCCTTTTTGTGAAAGAAAACTTTGTTTCGCACAAAATATGCAATATTTCCCCCAAAAAATGTTTCAAAGTGGAATTGTTCATGTGAAGTAATTGGAGCCTTCAATAGGTCAATAACAGTCCGCATGGCAGCTTTGTGTTAGTAGTGTCAACATTGCAACTTTTTACTTGTCACAGTTCAACAGTTTATTCTTTTATTACAATTTTTTATGTTTTTATTTTTTATTATAGTATTTTCTGAATGTGCCGGGGGCCGTTAACAAATTAGCTGGGGGCCACAAATGGCCCACGGGCCGCACTTTGGACACCACTGTTCTACACTCAGAGGATTACGAGACAGAGGTGTTTTTACAGAGCATTCAAGGTCCGCTCAGCGGAGTAGGACACCACAGAGCCCGCCAGAACACTCTTCTTACTAGTGAAGCTTAAGAAACACAAAATATGTGGGCTTTCGAACAGTTTGTCTATTTATTTTAGTTATCTAAAAAGATTTTAGTGTGTGTGTAGAAGTACTTTTTAAATACATTCAACAATACTGCGGTAATACTGATAACCAAGATAATTCTAGTCACAATAAATGTGATATCACATTTTCATATTGTTACATCCATAGAACAAATGAATCTATAGATTAATCGATTAAAAAGTTAATCAAACTTGACACCTTGTTGGCTGGTTCTGAGACAGGATCAATTGTTTGTCTTAATTTACCGGATGTGAGTCTTGCATTTTACAGCAGCAAATTTTTCCACAATGCATTATTTTACACTGAATTTTTATACACTGAACTTTTGTACACTGATTTTTTTTCATTGAAATTGTCAGTGTAATTTGATGACACCTGGGGTAGGTTGATTGGCAACACTGAATTTTTTTACATTGAATCTTTATACACTGTTTTTTTTTAATTGCAATTATGTTCACAAAATTCAAACGCAAAAAATTCAGTTACATAAATTCAGTGTCCAAAAAAGCTTTTGTAATAATCACACAATTTAAATTTATTACCTGCATTGTGAACAAGGCCATAAGTGTGCAAGATTTTACCGCATTGGTGAGCCGTCGGAGACAGGAGTGGTGGACCATTTTTGCTCAATTCTCAACAATTTTTTTTCTTTGCAACCGTCTTGTCAGGTTCTGTTAATCTTGAACCCCAAGATGCAGACATGTAAACATGTCTTTAATGTCAACAACAAAGTAGCTTAAAGTGCAGCTTGGAAGTGCACAGGGAACATGCAATTACTACAAGAAACAATGATCGAGCACTGTGTGCAAGGCAGGCTGGGTAATAAGAAGCCTGATTGGCAACCTGGAACAGGTGTGCTCAGATTGCCAATCAGTGGCAGGTGTGGGAGACAGCAGAGTAGTGATGCAAACAGGAAGTAGCACTGAAAATGAGAGTGCTGGAAAGGTAACAATACCAAACACAATGAAGAAAATAAACAAAGTCCAAACCTGTCATGAGATTCATGACAGTGGCCCACCATCATTAAAAACAGATTCCAGACGTACAACTAAGGTCCAAAACCAAGAGAGTGTGGACTGGCGGAGGGTGGCGCAGGATCGGCCACCAGTCCAGACTAGGGTTGTCCCCATACCAATAATTTGGTACCGTTACCAAAATGAATATCGATACTTTTCGATACTTTTCCAAATAAAGGGAACTACGAAAAATGTCAATATTGGCTTTATTGTAACAGAAAATCTTACAATACAATAAACTTATGTTTCCTACTGCATTTAAAGAACAATTTTACAAGGTTAAAATATAAATTAAAAGGCATTAAATACATTGGGCTTTCCTTGTTGCACTCAAAGAACAAGGTACAAAAAATCAGTTACATTAATTCAGTGTCAAAAAAAACCTTTGTAATAAAGACACAAATTGACCTCCATAGCAGGTCATTACGATTTTTTTTTCGTTTTTTGATGACGTATTGGTAGGGGTGTAACGGTACGTGTATTTGTATTGAACCGTTTCTTAGACTTAGACTTAGAAAATCTTTATTGTCCCCGAGGGGCAATTTGGTTTGCAGCAGTAGTCATTAAATACAAGGTTCAACAGTAATCCTCACCTTTTCTCCTCCAAACATATTGCTGGGTATTGTGGCCAAACAGCTCCATTTTTGTTTCATCTGACATCACATGGACAAAGATAAGAACTACTGGAGGAAAGTTCTGTGGTCAGATGAAACAAAAATGGAGCTGTTTGGCCACAATACCCAACAATATGTTTGGAGGAGAAAAGGTGAGGCCTTTAATCCCATGCACACTATCCCTACCGTCAAGCATGGTGGTGGTAGTATTATGCTCTGCGCCTGTTTTGCTGCCAATGGAACTGGTGCTTTACAGAGAGTAAATGGGACAATGAAAAAGGAGGATTACCTCCAAATTCTTCAGGACAACCTAAAATCATCAGCCCGGAAGTTGGGTCTTGGGCGCAGTTGGGTGTTCCAACAGGACAATGACCCCAAACACACATCAAAAGTGGTAAAGAAATGGCTAAATCAGGCTAGAATTAAAGGCCTACTGAAACCCACTACTACCGACCACGCAGTCTGATAGTTTATATATCAATGATGAAATCTTAACATTGCAACACATGCCAATACGGCCGGGATAACTTATAAAGTGCAATTTTAAATTTCCTGCGAAACTTCCGGTTAAAAACGTCTATGTATGATGACGTATGCGCGTGACGTCAATGGTTGAAACGGAAGTATTCGGACACCATTGTATCCAATACAAAAAGCTCTGTTTTTATCGCAAAATTCCACAGTCTTCTGGACATCTGTGTTGGTGAATCTTTTGCAATTTGTTTAATGAACAATGAAGACTGCAAAGAAGAAAGCTGTAGGTGGGATCGGTGTATTAGCGGCTGGCTGCAGCAACACAACCAGGAGGACTTTGACTTGGATAGCAGATGCGCTAGCCGACGCTAGCCGACGCTAGCCGACGCTAGCCGACGCTAGCCGACGCTAGCCGACGCTAGCCGCCGACCGCATCGATGATCGGGTGAAGTCCTTCGTCGCTCCGTCGATCACTGGAACGCAGGTGAGCACGGGTGTTAATGAGCAGATGAGGGCTGGTTGGCGTAGGTGGATAGCTAATGTTTTTAGCATAGCTCTGTGAGGTCCCGTAGCTAAGTTAGCTTCAATGGCGTCGTTAGCAACAGCATTGTTAAGCTTCGCCAGGCTGGAAAGCATTAACCGTGTAGTTACAGGTCCATGGTTTAATAGTATTGTTGATTTTCTGTCTATCCTTCCAGTCAGGGGTTTATTTGTTTTGTTTCTATCTGCAGTTAAGTGCTTCGCCGATGTATTGTCGTGGAGATAAAAGTCACTGTGAATGTCCATTTTGCGTTCTCGACTCTCATTTTCAAGAGGATATAGTATCCGAGGTGGTTTAAAATACAAATCCGTGATCCACAATAGAAAAAGGAGAAAGTATGGAATCTAATGAACCCTTGTACCTAAGTTACGGTCAGAGCGAAAAAAGATACGTCCTGCACTGCACTCTAGTCCTTCACTCTCACGTTCCTCATTCACAAATCTTTCATCCTCACTCAATTTAATGGGGTAATCGTCGCTTTCTCGGTCTGAATCGCTCTCGCTGCTGGTGTAAACAATGGGGAAATGTGAGGAGCCTTTCAACCTGCGACGTCACGCTACTTCCGGTACAGGCAAGGCTTTTTTTTATCAGCGACCAAAAGTTGCGAACTTTATCGTCGATGTTCTCTACTAAATCCTTTCAGCAAAAAATATGGCAATATCGCGAAATGATCAAGTATGACACATAGAATGGAACTGCTATACCCGTTTAAATTAAAAAAAAATCATTTCAGTAGGCCTTTAAGGTTTTAGAATGGCCTTCCCAAAGTCCTGACTTAAACTTGTGGACAATGCTGAAGAAACAAGTCCATGTCAGAAAACCAACAAATTTAGCTGAACTGCACCAATTTTGTCAAGAGGAGTGGTCAAAAATTTAACCAGAAGCTTGCCAGAAGCTTGTGGATGGCTACCAAAAGCGCCTTATTGCAGTGAAATTTGCCAAGGGACATGTAACCAAATATTAACATTGCTGTATGTATACTTTTGACTCAGCAGATTTGGTCACATTTTCAGTAGACCCATAATAAATTCATAAAAGAACCAAACTTCATGAATGTTTTTTGTGACATACCAGTATGTGCTCCAGTCACTCAAAAAAGTAAGATTTGTAAAAATTATTGGAAACTCAAGACAGCCATGACATTATGTTCTTTACAAGTGTATGTAAACTTTTGACCACGACTATATATCTAGTGAGGAGCGATCACATTACACTATGGCACGTGTGTACTTGTGTTGAATACTAATTCAAATGGCCAACACAAAAGAAGCTCATATAGCTCCTATTCCTCATTGGGTAGGCCTTGGTCACAAGATCACACACACACACACACCACACACAGCTACACACGCATACTGGTGCATACACAAACGCGCACAATACTGGAAAAACATTGTGGTTTATTCAGAGAAGCAGCATGCTGTCGTAGCTGGTTGTGTTTGTTGTTGAAATGTCCCCTGGGTGGAGATTTCTCAGAGCCTCAGTCATAAGGAGATGCATCAATGGGAAACCAGTGGGAACAATTGAATGAGCTTATGGTCAGGTGCTGCTTTATTATGGAACTTTGTAACTAACTAATGAATGACGCGTGTTAACAGGAAAGTCAATGGTTCTCTCACTGGGTTCATTTGAAAATATTGATTATCATTAAGCAAAATACCAACAATTTGTACATCGCTATCTGAGGTTTGGACTTACTTCAAGGGTCCAGTGTTTCATATAAAATGATGCACTTACGTAAAAAAATCCTGTGTACAAGCATATAATTTTACAACTAGTAATGTACATGTACAGTAAGTGTATTATATGGTACAGTACTATTACAACAAAGTGTGTAGAGTAGTTCATATACCACAAAACAAACACTAAGCATGGGACGAATAACGAATGAAACACATACCAATAGTCCTATTTGGTCCAGAAGACATGGAGCTTTATAACTAATGAATACCTTCATAAAAACTAGAGATGTCCGATAATATCGGACTGCTGATATTATCGGCCGATAAATGCTTTAAAATGTAATATCGGAAATTATCGGTATCGGTTTTCAAAAAGTAAAATGTATGACTTTTTAAAACGCCACTGTACGGAGTGGTACGCGGACGTAGGGAGAAGTACAGAGCGCCAATGAACCTTAAAGGCACTGCCTTTGCGTGCCGGCCCAATCACATAATATCTAGGGCTTTTCACACACACAAGTGAATGCAATGCATACTTGGTCAACAGCCATACAGGTCACACTGAGGGTGTGCGTATAAACAACTTTAACACCCTTACAAATATGCGCCACACTGTGAACCCACACCAAACAAGAATGACAAACACATTTCGGGAGAACATTCGCACCGTAACACAACAGAACAAATACCCAGAACCCCTTGTAGCACTAACTCTTCCGGGACGCTACAATATACACCCCCCGCTACCCCCAACTTTGTCAACAAATGCTTGAGCAAATTGTCCAACAGTTTAAGAACAACATTTCTCAACGAGCTATTCCAAGGAATTTGGGGATTTCACCATCTACCGTCCGTAATATCATCAAAAGGTTCAGAGAATCTGGAGAAATCACTGCACGTAAACGGCTAAGCTCGTGACCTTCGATCCCTCAGGTGGTACTGCATCAAAAAGCGTGTGTAAAGGATATCACCACATGGGCTCAGGAACACTTCAGAAAACCACTGTCAGTAACTACAGTTGGTCGCTAGATCTGTAAGTGCAAGTTAAAACTCTACTATGTAAAGCAAAAGCCATTTATCAACAACACCCAGAAACGCTGCCAGCTTTGCTGGGCCCGAGCTCATCTAAGATGGACTGATGCAAAGTGTTCTTTGGTCTGACGAGTCCACATTTCAAATTGTTTTTGGAAACTGTGGACGTCGTGTCCTCCGGAACAAAAAGGAAAAGAACCATCCGGATTGTTATAGGCGCAAAGTTGAAAAGCCAGCATCTGTGATGGTATGGGGGTGTATTAGTGCTCAAGGCATGGGCAACTTACACATCTGTGAAGGCACCATTAATGCTGAAAGGTACATACAGGTTTTGGAGCAACATATGCACAACCATGACAATAAATAAAATAGCTAAATAAAGTACTGACAAACAAATTTGCACTTCACTATTGAAAATTAAAGCAGAGGTGGAGTTGTACATTACTTAACTCACAATCAAGTTAGGTTTAAATTAAACAAAAATGCAGAGTAACAATATAAACACTACAGTTTAAACAGATGTATTAACAGCTCAAATGCACAACAAAATTACGTTTGGCAGATTCCGAGTGAGGAACACCGAAATTACATGACAACATGACAGCACTTTTTTTTAAAAATGCTAGTTTTAAAACAGTATTAAATAGGGGTGAGGGAAAAAAATCGATTCGAATTCAAATCGCCATTCTCACGTTGTACGATTCAGTATCGATTCTCATTTTTCAAAAATCAAAATTTTATTTATTTATTTTATTTTAATTTTATTTTTTAGTAATCAATCCAACAAAACAATACACAGCAATACCATAACAATGCAATCCAGTACCAAAACCAAACCCGACCCAGCAACACTCAGAACTGCAATAAACAGAGCAATTGAGAGGAGACACAAACACGACACAGAACAATCCAAAAGTAGTGAAACAAAAATTTATATTACAAACAACAGTATCAATATTAGTTACAATTTCAACATAGCAGTGATTAAAAATCCCTCATTGACATTATCATTAGACATTTATAATGTCAGGACTGTGTCCCTGGCGTGGTTGGTTCTCCCAGAAGGCAAAGGAAAATTGGCGCGTGCGAGGCGTGAATTTAAATACATGTTTATTTAACAATAAAAAAGGAATAAACAAAAGGCGCTCACAGTGGAGGTACAAAATGACTATGAAAACAAAACACTAGCACAAAGGCAGAACTAGGACATAAAACAAACTTGCAAACTAAGGCTTGAATAAAGAAAACTTACTTGGAACCAGAACAGGACATGAAAAAGAACAGCATGGATCATGAGCGTGAACAGAGTGGCAGGAGTGAATGTGATGTCGCCAGGACGAACAACAGAAACAGAAAAGCTTATATAGTGACATGATCAGTGAAAACAGGTGCGTGACTCTAACCGTGAACAGGTGTGTGACATGACAATGTGAACCAGGTGAAACTAATGGTTGCTATGGTGACAAATAAAAGTGCACAAAAAGTCCAAAACCAAATCCGAACATGACTAAAACAAAACATAATCACAGACATGACATATAAAAATAAAAATAAAGAACAATAGTGTCACAGTGGCTTACACTTGCATCGCATCTCATAAGCTTGACAACACACTGTGTCCAATATTTGCACAAAGATAAAATAATTCATATTTTTGGTTCATTTAATAGTTAAAAAAAAAAGTACATTATTGCAATCAGTTGATGAAACATTGTCCTTTACAATTATATAAGCTTTTTACAAAAATGTACTACTCTGCTTGCATGTCAGCAGACTGGGGTAGATCCGGCTGAAATCCTACGTATTGAATGAATAGAGAATTGTTTTGAATCGGAAAAATATCGTTTTTGAATCAAGAATCGCGTTGAATCGAAAAAAATCGATTTATAATCGAATCGTGACCCCAAGAATCTATATTGAATCGAATCGTGGGACACCCAAAGATTCGCAGCCCTAGTATTAAATGTCAGCATGTAACTTACCGACTTCATTCTTATTTATGGTTGGTTATTTGAATGATCAAATATCTGCCCAGGCATCCGTATAGCAGCCTCACTTTGCATTTTATTGAAGAGAATTTTAACCTGAAGACCTGCTACCGGAAAACAACATATTTTCCCAAGGAGCACACCGGAGAAAATATAGCTTTCGGGCTAAAAGAGTGCTTGTTAAGTTGGGGCTTGGACAGCAGCAATGAGACGTGCATCACCACTGACAACGTCAATTAAGCTAGGTCGTCAATTAGGCTGCACTTGGCTATTGGTAAGTTTCCTCTAGTCCCTGTGTGTGTTGAATTTTTTTTTACAGTAATAGGTAGTTGAGATGTACTGTTGAAAATAATCTTAAATACTTTTATATATAATTGATGTTAGTAGTAAGTTTTTCTTTTGAGACCTTTTTTACAGAATTGTTTTATTTACCAAGACATTTATAAATCTCACAGATGCTACCCTTTCCTTTTTTTCCTCTCAAGAAAATACTGTTAAAAATGAACCACGAGTCAAGTGGGCAACAGGGCTCTTCAAATAATCAATTAGACGTTAAAACTGACTGAAGCTCGAAAAGAACCGAATATTCCGAAACATTCTGTAATCACTGAATGCCCAACAAGATGGGTTTCTAGGCAGAGAATGATAGACTGGGTGTAGGAGCCACACAAAGCACTGACCCAGGTACTGTCCAAAGACTGACAGACCCGACTTCTGGTTCCCACTTAGCGGGACATATAAGGTATTGAGTCCATAAACAGTGCCTTCAAACCTCTTGAAGATTTTACTGTTGTTATCCTCTCAGGTGAAGATTACCGTATTTTCCGGACCATAAGGCGCACTGCCGATGAATGGTCTATTTTTGATCGTTTTTCATATATAAGGCGCACCGGATGATAGGGCGCATTAAAGGAGTCGTGTTATTTTGAATGTTTTTGTAAATGTAAAACACTTCCTTGTGGTCTACATAACATGTAATGGTGGTTCTTTGGTCAAAATGTTGCATAGATGATGTTTTACAGATCATCTTCAAGCCGCTTTCTGACAGTCGCTTCAGGATGCGCCGTTTTGTGGGCGGTCTTATTTACGTGGCTCACCTTCGGCAGCGTCTTCTCCCCGTCATCTTTGTTGTAGCGGTGTAGCGTGCAAGGACGAGAGTGGAAGAAGTGTCAAAAGATGGAGCTAACTGTTTTAATGACATTCAGACTTTACTTCAATCAATAACAGAGCAGCATCTCCTCATCCGGAAACAACAACACAGGAAATGTGTCCCGTGTAAAACCTTCCGACCGGAACTCTCTAATAACTAAAGTTCCTTGAGTGAATAATATAAACTCACTACACCTGTATGTTTTAGCGCTTTCATGACGAGTTTACTGACAGACATAAGTAAGAACTTTGCACTACTTTATATTAGAAATGGCAACAATGGAGGATGAATGTCCCATAACAAGAAGATAGAGAAAAAGAAGAAGATTATCGACTACCGTGTCGGCACGGACTACAAAGGCGGACGCGCACAATTTTTCAGGACTTATGCAGATCCCAAATACATATCAGCAGGTACCAAAAGGTAAGAAAAGTTGCTTTTGCATAATATTGCAAAACAAAATGCCAGATAATATGTATTACCTTATACACACACCATAATAATACTTAGATTTTTGAGTGCCGTGTGTCCATCCACCCATCCATTTTCTACCGCTTGTCCCTTTTGGGGTCACGGAGGGTGCTGGAGCCTATCTCAGCTGCATTCGAGCGGAAGGCGGGGTACACCCTGGACAAGTCACCACCTCATCACAAGGCCAACACAAATAGACAGACAACATTCACACTCACATTCACACACTAGGGCCAATTTAGTGTTGCCAATCAACCTATCCCCAGGTGCATGTCTTTGGAGGTGGGAGGAAGCCGGAGTACCCGGAGGGAACCCACGCAGTCACGGGAAGAACATGCAAACTCCACACAGAAAGAGCCCGAGCCTGGGATTGAACTCAGGACCTTCGTATTGTGAGGCACATGCACTAACCCCTGTGCCACCGTTCTGCCCCCGAGTGCTGTGTGTAATGTTCTATATTTTCAATGGAACATATAAAATGTTGGTTTTGTTTACTTGAGTCATGTTGCTATCATAGTGCAGTCTACTTATATCTCTTATGTTTGACTGCCATCTACTGGTCACACTTATCATTACACCATGTACCAAATAAAATTGCTTCGAGGTCGGTAAGCAAAACCATAATTATTTCGTACATTAGGCGCACTGGGTTATAAGGCGCACTGTCGAGTTTTGAGAAAAAACTAACATTTTAAGTGCGCCTTATAGTCCAGAAATTACGGAACATTAGTGTGTCATATCTTAAACCAGCCCTGCGTCTGCTGAAACACACCTCGGGTAGAAAAGGACGAAAACACTGAATTGACAAAAATCATCGCTTACCTAGAGAAGAAATACAATGACCCAGCCATACAGGAGCTGCGAGATCTTGCTTTCATTCTGGACCTAAGGTTTAAAACCGACTACATCAGTCCAAAGACTATCACACACATTAAAGACAGAGTGAATGTTGAAATGGAGGTGATTGCACAAACTGTAAGTTGTCTCTTCATTTATTTGCAGTGCAGAAAATTCCGTAGAGCATTAATGAAAAGATAGGTAGGCGGGGTACAAATACATCCATCCAATCCATTTAGTAGACCTGATGGATAATATTTGCAAAACACTCTCCACACTTGGATACGATTGACGCATATTCGTTGCTTGATAGAAAATGGATTGATGGCCAGATATTTCTGATGGATTACAAAAACTTTTAGGAGGTCAGGGAAGTAAAAAGGTAGGAATGTTTCACATACTCTTAGTATTCAATGTTTTATCGATTTTACGTCATATTGTAGTGGCAGGCAATCTAAAGCCTGGTGTTAGGGCTGCAACTAACGATTAACTTGATAATCGATTAATCTGTCGATTATTACTTCGATTAATACTCGGATAAAAGAGACAAACTACATTTATATCCTATCCAGTATTTTATTGGAAAAAAACAGCATACTGGCACCATACTTGTTTTGATTATTGTTTCTCAGCTGTTTGTAAATGTTGCAGTTTATAAATAAAGGTTTATTAAAAAAAAAAAAATAAAAATAAAAATGCTTCTGCGCATGCGAATAGCATAGATCCAACGAATCGATGACTAAATTAATCGGCAACTATTTTTATAATCGATTTAATCGATTAATTGTTGCAGCCCTACCTGGTGTATACTTTTGCGTCACGTAACTAGCATAGGCGACACTGCCTTCCCCTTCCCTCTACGACAAGCACATACTGCTATCTTAATCGGCGGATTCGACAGGCAAAATTTATCTGCATGCACATAACCCGGGCGAAGGCATTCTCTTTGGATTGATGATGACCAATGATGAGCAGCCAGGTTTCACACATCCTTGGTCCTTCACGACATATAAGCCATTTTATTTCCAATATATTTGTTCACCAAAGCGTGTTTAAAGTGTTTGCCTGCCAACACATAAACAGGCACGTTCATCTGTTTTGAACTTTATCTCAGTCCAACCATCTTTCCTTATTCCACCGTGATTCTAGTTCTACTCAGTCCAGGTCATTTATTTGTTGTGCAAATACTCTTAAAGGCACAGTGTGGTATTTTTAATTATTCTGTTGCCAGCAATGCAAAGAGTGGATTTGAATGAAGACCTAAACTGTTTAAATTTAAATAAATATGAATGTTACAATTTTACTTTATTAAAAATATATACATATATATATTAGGGCTGCAACTAACGATTAATTTGATAATCGATTAATCTGTCTATTATTACTTCGATTAATCGATTAATAATCGGATAAAAGAGACAAACTACATTTCTATCCTATCCAGTATTTTATTGGAAAAAAACAGCATACTGGCACCATACTTATTTTGACTATTGTTTCTCAGCTGTTTGTAAATGTTGCAGTTTATAAATAAAGGTTTATTAAAAAAAATTAAAAATTAAAAAATTTAAAAAAATTGAAAAAAAAAACAAAAAACAAAAAAAGCCTCTGCGCATGCACATAGCATATATCTAACGAATCGATGACTAAATTAATCGGCAACTATTTTTATAATCGATTTTAATCGATTAGTTGTTGCAGTCCTAATATATATATATATATATATATATATATATATATATATATATATATATATATATATATATATATATATATATATATATATATATATATATATATATATATATATATATACATACATATTATTATTTCCCTTCCAATTACAGTACAATGGTAAACAATTCTACAATATTGAGAAATAAAAGTTAACATCCTTGTTGTTAATACTATATACTATACTTGTTATACTTATTATATACCGTATTTTTCGGACTATAAGTCACAGTTTTTTTCATAGTTTGGCCGGGGGTGCGACTTATACTCAGGAGCGACTTATGTGTGAAATTATTAACACATTACCGTAAAATATCAAATAATATTATTTAGCTCATTCACGTAAGAGACTAGACGTATAAGATTTCATGGGATTTAGCGATTAGGAGTGACAGATTGTTTGGTAAACGTATAGCATGTTCTATATGTTATAGTTATTTGAATGACTCTTACCATAATATGTTACGTTAACATACCAGGCACGTTCTCAGTTGGTTATTTATGCGTCATATAACGTACACTTATTCAGCCTGTTGTTCACTATTCTTTTAAATTGCCTTTCAAATGTCTATTCTTGGTGTTGGGTTTTATCAAATAAATTTCCCCCAAAAATGCGACTTATACTCCAGTGTGACTTATATATGTTTTTTTCCTTCTTTATTATGCATTTTCGGCCGGTGCGACTTATACTCCGACTTATATATCTATGTAATCATAGTAGAATCGACTAGATAGTTCCCTTTAAATTGGTATCATTAGTTGAAATGAATTATAGTTCAAATCAAAGTACTTGATTTGTTTCCATAGCGATAAGGATTAGTGATCTTGAAGTAGTTACAGCACTGCTGACTGCGGACAGACATTAGCTGCTAGCTAGATGTCTTGAAGCACCTCTTCCTGAGGGCATTTCAGTGTTATAGCTTCACCTTTATCTTTAGTTATTAAGCCAATCTTCGTCCATTCTCCCTTTTCTGTCTACACACTGTGTCTGCTTGTAAGTACTCTGTGATTATGCGCTGCCGAACATGCTCGTCGTCGTCTACAGGTGGGGGACCGGTACTTGTTAGAGGCGGTATAGTACCAAATATGATTCATTAGTATCCCGGTACTATACTAGTACAACCCTACTGTATACTATGAACGTATAAACTGTGTATAGATATACTGTATATTTATATACTGTATACATACAGTACAGGCCAAAAGTTTGGACACACTTTCTCCTCATTCAATGCGTTTTCTTTATTTTCATGACTATTTACATTGTAGATTGTCACTGAAGGCATCAAAACTATGAATGAACACAGGTGGAGTTATGCACTTAACACAAAAAGGTGAAGTAACTGAAAACATGTTTTGTATTCTAGTTTCTTCAAAATAGCCACCCTTTGCTCGAATTACTGCTTTGCACACTCTTGGCATTCTCTCGATGAGCTTCAAGCACACCTGTGAAGTGAAAACCATTTCAGGTGACTACCTCTTGAAGCCCATCGAGAGGATGCCAAGAGTGTGCGAAAAAGTAATCAGAGCAAAGGGTGGCTATTTTCAAGAAACAAGAATCCATCCATTTGTTTGCAGACACTTGTTCTATATGGTCATTTTAAGTATTGCTAAAACAACAAATCCAACAGTGGCATCAGAATTATGCCCATCCTCCAATCACTTTGCAGATTTGTAGCTGGTTGATTTTAATAAAACAAAGTCACAAAAAGGATTGGATAATTTCTAAAAACTTGAAAAATTCTGAACAAAGTACATTGTTTTAATAAGCAGCAACATTTTTTAAATTGAGCAAAAAATAATAAATATTAATTAATTATAACACACATTTTTTTTAATGTATGTATACTATTTTTTCAGCCTTTTTAAAGGAAATATATGCAATATATGCAAGTTATTTGATGACGTCATATTGACCAAAGCCTCACCACGTCACTAGCCACGGTATGTTGACAATCTGGGGGAAACCGTGTCATGCATTTTACCGGCCAGTTTTCCCCCAGATTTTTATTTTTATGAAAAAAAAAATCCTGACAAGAACTGCCGATAATGCAACAATATGGCACACTTGACTGGAGCCTTAACAACATTGGGAAAGGGTTCATGGAATAAGCGCTAGGGATGTGCGTATCGATCCTGTGGTATCGATATATCGATACTCACACGCTACTCATTTGGCATCACTTTTCTGAAAAAAGTATCGATATAAACCAAAAAACGGCGTGTGGGGGGTGCAAGCATCACTTTCAGATGTTTTTGATGACTTACTTAACTTACTATGTGCTGGGACACCCCTGTACCTGGCAGAGTATAGAGCTGGCCCAGTCACGTGACAGGAGACAGCGAATGAGCGTCGTCAACGTGCAACACCCGCACAGCCAGCCGACAGCGATGCAGCCAGGCATATCCAGTGTTGTCCAATTGTTGACTTAAAACAGGCATTGTTGTTTTTTCTTTTTTTTAGTATTGTTTACTGAATATTTTTGTTTAAATGATTATCCTAAATTCAAATAATTTCCACACAGGGGAATTTACTGTTAGTTGAAAATTGCTTGAGTATTTAAAACAAGATAAGAAAGAGATACAATTTGGAGATTCTTCATCTTTGCATTACAGTTTTATTTTTTTCCAAGAAAATCTTGAATATATGATTGAATGTGATTTTGGTTTTAATCTGTAACATGATTTCTTACATTTCGAAAACATTAGCCTATTTCATATTTCATTAATTGCTAATTATATCACAAACTTTAAAAAAATAACTGCAGCTTCTTGCAATTCGGATTTGACTGTTAATTGGAAAGCCCTAATATTTAATTATTATTATATATAATATATAGTTATTATTATTATATAATATTTAATTTATTTTTCATATTTATGTTATTTATTTTAATTTTACTTTTATTATATATTGACCATAATAAATGTGGTATAAATGGTCTGTATTTGTCTTGTGATTTGTCTTAAATAATAACAATAGTAATAATATTTTTGACTGACAAAAAATTGCCAATAAGAAATTATCGGTATCGGTATCGATGAAAATGCAAGAAAAAGTATCGGTATCGTATCGAATGCTAAAAGTGTGGTATCGCCCATCCCTAATAAGCGCGGCGAGTTGCATGTTATGTGACTCAATCAAATCAACAACGCAAGAGAGATGAATGCAAATGAAAAACGGTGGCAAAGATCCAAACTTTGTGAAAATATCGTGAAAAATAGGATACATTTTGTCTTCACCTAAAGAAGAGCAAGCAGCTGCTCACTATTTTAATGTTTTCTGTAACATTGACAAATAAATTACGTGAGCCAGAGTTTGAAAATATGTGACCAGCTTTGATGAAATCTTGTTAAAGCTTCCAGTTGACCCAACTATAGACTGTTCAACAAAATAAAACGGGTAAAGTCCAACAGACATCTTGAAAATACAACAAGGGATCGAGTCCTCTCTCAGCCATTAACTTTTTTGATTTAACAGTGATTTGTGATGAAGATTAAAACCCCTTATTTTCACCAATTTTCTCAGGAAATTCTCCATACTTTCAAATACGAACTTTGACAGTTATCAAGTGGTAGTAGCTTACAGTTTTAATTGGTTCTGTAATGGCGCTCCTAAACCAAAATACTTACCGTATTTTCCGGACCATAGGGCGCACCGGATTATAAGGCGCACTGCCGATGAATGGTTTATTTTCGATCTTTTTTCATATATAAAACGCACCGGATTATAGGGCGCATTAAAGGAGTCACATTATTATTATTTTGTTGTCTAGATGTAAAACACTTCCTTGTGGTCTACATAACATGTAATGGTGGTTCTTTGGTCAAAATGTTGCATAGATTATGTTTTACAGATCATCTTCAAGCCGTTTTCTGACAGTTGCTTCAGGATGCGCCGTTTTGTGGGCGGTCTTATTTACGTGGCTCACCTTTGACAGCGTCTTCTCCCCGTCATCTTTGTTGTAGCGGTGTAGCGTGCAAGGACGGGAGTGGAAGAAGTGTCAAAAGATGGAGCTAACTGTTTTAATGACATTCAGACTTTACTTCAATCAATAACGGAGCAGCATCTCCTCATCCGGAAACAACAACAAGGCCCGTGAAAAACTGTCCGACCGGAACTCCAATAACCAAAGTTCCTTGGGTGAATAATGTAAACTCACGACACCGGTATGTTTTAACGCTTTCATGGCGAGTTTACTGACAGATATAAGTAAGAACTTTACACTACTTTATATTAGAAATGGCAACAGCGGAGGATGAATGTCCCATAACAAGAAGAAAGAGGGGAAAAAAGACGTTTATCGATTACGGACTACAAAGGCGGACGCGTGCAATTTTTCAGGATTTATGCAGATCCCAAATACAGATCAGCAGGTACCAGAAGGTAATAAAAGTTGCTTTTGCATAATATTGCGAAACAAAATGCCAGATAATATGTCTTACCTTATACACATACCATAATAATACTCGTATGTGTAATGCGCTGGCAATCCATCAAGCGGTGCGGCTTGATAGCTTACCAAAGTTGTACTAAAACATGTTGATAGATCTTTGAGCGCTGTGTGTAATGTTCTATATTTTCAATGGAACATATAAAATGTTGGTATTGTTTATGTGAGTCATATTGCAATCTACACATATCTCTTATGTTTGACTGCCATCTACTGGTCACACTTATCATGTACCAAATAAAATAGCTTTGAGGTTGGTAAGCAAAACCAGAATTATTCCGTACATTAAGCGCACTGTCGAGTTTTGAGAAAATGAAATAATTTTAAGTACGTCTTATAGTCCGAAAAATATGGTAAACAAAAAGAAAAAAAAAAATGCTTTCAATCTCCATCCATCCATTTTCTACCGCTTGTCCATTTCGGGGTCACGGGGGTTGCTGGAGCCTATCTGAGCTGCACATGGGCGGAAGGTGGGATACACCCTGGACAAGTCGCCACCTCATCGCAGGGCCAACACAGATAGACAGACAACATTCACACTCACATTCACACACTAGGGCCGCTTTCAATCTCTGTCAGCAAAAATTGCACTTCAATAAATATTGAAAGTCTTAAAGTAGAGTTTTCCCCCAGTTATGCTATCATGGTATATTTGGCCGTTCATCCGTCTGTGTTGTTGGGCTCATGTTGCTCATTCAGTTTAAAGATGAAAAATCCCACACAGTGAGATTTGGTTTTGTAATCATATTTTTCCTCTTAAATGTTGTTACTTAATCAGCAGTGCTTCTCACTAGTCACCGTCAGTCGCGACTAACAAGACGATGTCTGTGCATTTCGTGTGTGTTAGTTTAAAGCTGAAATGTGCACATCCAAAAAAAATTATTCAGCGTTCACTAAGGATAATTTAAAAAACAAAAAGGTTGTGAAAAATTCCCACAACCTAAAATACATTATAAAGACAATTTCCATTAAAGACACAATAACAAATGTTTTTATTATGATGCTTTTATAAATGTTTTGTTATAACTTACATGTTTTATGTAGTAGTTTTGTTTCAATATCTTATTTTAACCATTTGAAAATTATAGAGAAAAATATTTTTCTATGTACCGTATTTTCTGGACTTTAAGGCGCACTTAAAATCCCTTTTTCCCCCCTCAAAACTCGACAGTGCCCTTTATAACCCGGCGCGCCTAATGTACGAAAAAATTCTGGTTTTGCTTACCAACCTCAAAGCTATTTTATTTGGTACATGGTGTAATGATAAGTGTGACCAGTAGATGGCAGTCAAACATAAGAGATATGTGTAGACTGCAATATAATGGCAATATGACTCAAGTAAACAACACCAACAGTTTATATGTTCCATTGAAATTATAGAACATTACACACGGCGCTCAAAAATCTATCAAAAAGTTTTAGTACGACTTTGGTAAGCTATGAAGCCGCACCGCTTGATGGATTGTCGGCGCATTAAACATACAAGTATTATTATGGTGTGTGTATAAGGTAAGACATATTATCTGGCGTATTGTTTTGCAATATTATGCAAAAGCAACTTTTCTTACCTTCTGGTACCTGCTGATCTGTATTTGGGATCTGCATAAGTCCTGGAAAATTGCACGCATCCGCCTTTGTAGTCCGTGGCGACACCGTAGTCGATGAGCTTCTTCTTTTTCTCTATCTTCTTGTTATGGGACATTCATCCTGTTGCCATTTCTAATACCGTATTTTCCGCACTATAACGCGCACCTAAAAACCTCAAATTTTGGCAAAAGCTGACAGTGCGCCTTATAATCCGGTGCACCTTATATATGGACCAATATTGAGCCACAACAAACCTAAACTTAATTTTCATAAAGTTTAGGTCTCGCAACTACGGTAAGCAGCCGCCAACTTCATTTCCCCCCCCAGTCATATATCCCAGCATGCACCGCGCGCTTCTTCTTCTTCTACGGGGGCGGCTGCTTACCGTAGAAGAAGAAGAAGAAGAAGAAGCGCACGGTGCATGCTGGGATATATGACTGTGCGAGGCGTGCTGTTTTGATTTCCATTTGTTTGTTTATGTAAAGACCCCAAAATGGCTCCTATTAAGAGACACGCTTACGACGCAGAGTTTAAACTTAAGACGATCAGTCATGCAGTAGAACACGGGAATAGAGCATCAGCGACACTGACTCCATTAATGACAACTTCGACATGACGGGCATGTTGGATGCCGTATCCGCCCAACTGTTTAATTCGGACACTGAAGAAGAAGAATCCGAGGGATTCGTGGATGAGGAATAACTTCATAAAGTGAGCTTTACATGTTTATTATGTGTGTTGTGTTGTGTGACATTAACGTTGAGTTATTGATGTTGTTATTGCTCTGCACTATTTCGAGTGTTACTATATTGTGATTGCACTAACGTTTGATTTACCGTAACAGTATCAGACTGTTTTTTACGTGTTTATTGAATCAGGGAAAAGTTCCCCTCTACTATGTGATATAAATGTTGCACTACTGTTACACCTTGCTGTTGTTAAAAGATAAACAAAACACCACGTCACTGACTTTACCTCGGGGAAAATAATAAAACAGCTGTTTATTCATTTTGGGAGTGAACAGAGTTGTCAGAACGCTGGTTTGTAATCTATTAATAAAGTTTGACTGACCTATCTTACTGTTTTGTTGACATTCCCTTTAGCGCAGCTCCATCTAATGGATGCATAGGTGCGCCTTATAATGCGGTGCGCCTTATATATGAACAAAGTTTTGAAATATGCCATTCATTGAAGGTGCGCCTTATAATCCGGTGCGCCTTATAGTGCGGAAAATACGGTATAAAGTAGTGTAAAGTTCTTACTTATATCTGTCAGTAAACTCGCCATGAAAGCGTTAAAAAATACCGGTGTAGTGAGTTTACATTATTCACCCAAGGAACTTTAGTTATTAGAGTTCCGGTCGGACGTTTTTTCACGGAACACATTTCTGGCGTTGTAGTTTCCGGATGAGAATATGCTGCTCCGTTATTGATTTAAGTAAAGGTGAATGTCATTAAAACAGTTAGCGCCATCTTTTGACACTTCTTCCACTCGCGTCCTTGCACACTACACTTCTACAAAAAGATGACGGGGGTGGGAGACGCTGCCGAAGGTGAGCCACGTAAATAAGACCGCCCACAAAACGGCGCAACTGTCAGAAAGTGGCTTGAAGATGATCTGTAAAACATAATCTATGCAACGTTTTGACCAAAGAACCACCATTACATGTTATGTAGACCACAAGGAAGTGTTTTACATTTAGAAAAAAATAAATAAATAATATGACTCCTTTAGTGTGCCTTTTATATGAAAAAAGGTCGAAAATAGACCATTCATCGGCAGTGCGCCTTATAATCTGGTGTGCCCTATGGTGCGGAAAATACGGTACACATTTTGTAAAAATGTATGGAGACATTTTTGCTTGAATGTTCTGATTGTTTGACTTTTATATTCATGTCGTTGCTGAAAATAAAGTTACAAAAGAAAAAAAGAGCTGAGATTGGTCAGCTTATTACGACATCATATCCAGGGTTCACCTTCATGAACGTCTTCTCCTACAGATTCAAGCAATGTGTACTTTAAAAGGGTTTCAAAATGATTAGTCCCAGCTCCAACATTAAAGTGAGTGTCGCTCTAGATGCCATTGTTTACTACAACCACTACTATACACAGAACAATGTGTGGAAGACAATGGCAAGTAGGTCCCGCCTGTGTGTACTCAATCAAAGATTGTGAATGTCTGACAAGAGGCTCACTCTGTTCATGTAATTCCACCGTCGACTTGACACACTCAAGTGCTGAGAGCGATGCACGGAGTGAGACCCCCTGTATCCAAGTTGAAAGCCAGAGACAAAGAAAAGAAACACAGACAGTTTATAGATGACGGCAAAGTTATTGAGTTCATTATCATTTAGCATTCGATTGTCTTATTAACTATCGGCCCAGGCCTACAATTGTATTCCTTTCTTTATGCCTCCGGAAATAAAATCTAATGCTTTTTAATTGCCATTTAAAGGCCTACTGAAAGCCACTACTACCGACCACGCAGTCTGATAGTTTATATATCAATGATGAAATCTTAACATTGAAACACATGCCAATACGGCCGGGTTAACTTATAAAGTGACATTTTAAAATTCCCGCCACATTTCCGGTTGAAAAACTCCTTTGGATATGATTTATGCGCGTGACGTCACAAAATCCACGGAAGTGGTTGTACCCCATCGACCCGATACAAAAACCTCTTGTTTTCTTCGACACAATTCCACAGTATTCTGGACATCTGTGTTGGTGAATCTTTTGCAATTTGTTTAATGAACAATGGAGGCTGCAAAGAAGAACGTTGTAGGTGGGATCGATCGGTGTATTAGCGGCTAAGTACAATACTTACAGCAACACAACAAGGACTACTTACTACGCCTAGCCGATGCTTGCCGCCAAACCCACGGATGAAGTCCTTCGTCGCGCCGTCGATCGCTGGAACGCAGGTGAGCACGGCTGTTGATGGGAAGATGAGGGCTGGCTGGCGTAGGTGGAGCGCTAATGTTTTTATCATCCGGTTGCTAAGTTGCTAAATTAGCCTTAGCGTCGTTAGCAACAGCATTGTTAAGCCTTACCAGGCTGAGAATTTTTAACCGTGTAGTTACATGTACATGGTTTAATAGCATTGTTGGTCTTCTGTCTATCCTTCCAGTCAGGGGTTTATTTCTTTTGTTTCTATCTTCATTTGAGAACGATGCTATCACGCTAGCTCAGTAGCTAAGTGTGTCACCGATGTATTGTCGTGGAGATAAAAGTCACTTTAAATGTCCATTTTGCGTGCTCGACTCTCATTTTCAAGAGGATATAGTATCCGAGGTGGTTTAAAATACAAATCCGTGATCCACAATAGAAAAAGGAGAGTGTGGAATCCAATGAGCCAGCTTGTACCTAAGTTACGGTCAGAGCGAAAAAAGATACGTCCATCACTGCCTCTCTAGTCCTTCACTGTAACGTTCCTCATCTACGAATCTTTCATCCTCGCTCAAATTAATGGGGTAATCGTCGCTTTGTCGCTCCGAAACTCTCTCGCTCCATTGTAAACAACGGGGAATTGTGAGGAATACTAGCTCCTGTGACGTCACGCTACTTCCGGTACAGGCAAGGCTTTTTTTATCAGCGAGCAAAAGTTGCGAACTTTATCGTCGATTTTCTCTACTAAATCCTTTCAGCAAAAATATGGCAATATCGCGAAATGATCAAGTATGACACATAGAATGGATCTGCTATTCCCGTTTAAATAAAAAAAAAATCATTTCAGTAGGCCTTTAAGGCCTTAATTTCTGGTAAATCCATTTAATTACTTTTAATGCTTTTTTATGACCCGCAGAAACGCTGTTCTTTAACTTAATTAATATTATTTGCTGCATTTTCTCAGCACTGTCCTTCACATTGACATGCTTTTTTTCCCATGGTTGGTAAAAGAAAATGATATCGTCCTAGCTATAAGCCAGTGGTATCCAAACTACAGCCCACGGCCCAGTTTGGCCTGCAAGACGGCACAAGTGTAATAAGGAATCTGGCCTGCTGAGGGCTAAAAGCTTTGTTTTTAATAACGACAGGCTAATTGCTGCAAATTTGTCGCCATCTTGACGACAACATGAGTAAAGCAGGTCAATGACCATGAATTTTACATTAAGATGTAAACAGCACAACTTTACTTCTATGACCCAATCCAAACAACCTTTCTCACTTATGTTGCAAACTGCCACCAACACAAATAGTCAACACACATGGTCACACAAAATGAGTGGATATTAGAGCAAATGTCAAACACTATACATAATAAAAAATTACACCTATTATAAGCCACAAGAATGCATAATGGGAAAATTGCAAAACACTCGCCCCACCGGTACCGATACCAGTACCAAAATGTATTTTGATACTTTTCGGTACTTTTCTAGATAAAGGGACCACAAAAAATTGCATTATTAGCTTTATTTTAACAAAAAATCTTAGGGTACATTAAACATATGGTTCTTATTGCAAGTTTGTCCTTAAATAAAATAGTGAACATACAAGACAACTTGTCTTTTATTAGTAAATAAGCAAACAAATGCTCCTAATTTAGCTGCTGACGTACACAGTAACATATTGTGTCACGTGTGTGTGTGTGCAGAAGCCGCACATATTATGTGACTGGGCCAGCACTCGTTGGACTGGATGAAAAGCGGACGTGACGATTTTCGGGAGGGGCACTGAAATTTGGGAGTCTCCCGGTAGGGTTGGCAAGTATGAGAATTAGCAGTGAATGCGGTGTTACCACGGCACCGCCGCTGTATATAATCGGCGGGCCAGCTCTAGCGTTAATTTGATATCGCCTCAAGGGCCAAATGAAATTACACGGCGGGCCAATTTTGACACCCATGATCTACAATGTAAATAGTCATGAAAATAAAGAAAACGCATTGAATGAGAAGGTGTGTCCAAACTTATGGCTTGTACTGTATATATATATATATATATATATATATATATATATATATATATATATATATATATATATATATACACTACCGTTCAAAAGTTTGGGGTCACCCAAACAATTTTGTGGAATAGCCTTCATTTCTAAGAACAAGAATAGACTGTCGAGTTTCAGATGAAAGTTCTCTTTTTCTGGCCATTTTGAGTGTTTAATTGACCCCACAAATGTGATGCTCCAGAAACTCAATCTGCTCAAAGAAAGGTCAGTTTCGTAGCTTCTGTAACGAGCTAAACTGTTTTCAGATGTGTGAACATCATTGCACAAGGGTTTTCTAATCATCAATTAGCCTTCTGAGCCAATGAGCAAACACATTGTACCCTTAGAACACTGGAGTGATAGTTGCTGGAAATGGGCCTCTATACACCTATGTAGATATTGCACCAAAAACCAGACATTTGCAGCTAGAATAGTCATTTACCACATTAGCAATGTATAGAGTGTATTTCTTTAAAGTTAAGACTAGTTTAAAGTTATCTTCATTGAAAAGTACAGTGCTTTTCCTTCAAAAATAAGGACATTTGAATGTGACCCCAAAACTTTTGAACGGTATATATATATATATATATATATATATATATATATATCCTACTCAGTGGCCTAGTGGTTAGAGTGTCGCCCTGAGATCGATAGGTCGTGAGTTCAAACCCCGGCCGAGTCATACCAAAGACTATACAAAGGGGACCCATTACCTCCCTGCTTGGCACTCAGCATCAAGGGTTGGAATTGGGGGTTGAATCACAAAAAATTATTCCCGGGCGCGGCCACTGCTGCTGCCCACTGCTGCTGCCCACTGCTCCCCTCACCTCCCAGGGGGTGATCAAGGGTGATGGGTCAAATGCAGGGAAGAATTTCGTCACATCTAGACTATCATTGGTACTTTAACTCTAACTTTTTAAAATATTTGTTACTTTACATGCAGTCAGCCTTGGCCCCTGGGAAATGTTCTATAGCCCAATGCGGCCCCCAAGTCAAAAAGTTTGGACACCCCTGCTATCGAGTGAGACACCGGATGTTTTGGTTGGATCTTAAGGGATTCGCTATGCCAACTAGCAGTGGGGAGGCTCCCAACCTGCATTTTTGCGCACAACCTCAAGCATAACAATTAGCCAAGAGACAGCTCCTATCCCCCAAAAAACATGTAAGCAGTGGTACCACTGCATTCTGCAGCTGAGATAATTCACTGCCACCTAAAAAATGTGGCGGCATGAACCGACTGCAAACACTAGTGTCTTTTGGGCTAGCAGAGAACCCGTCGAAGGCTTTCCTCTTGCCAGTAAATGGAGAGAGGGACAGTGTGCCCGGTGTTATCAATGAAGCCAGCCTCTTGGCTCGGCAAAAAGTCTGGCTTGGAACTCATCCACAGGCCTGGAGGTTTGTGTCGTTTGTAATTTATAACACTAGGGGAAATGGGCAAGAGGACAATATGGGGAGAAGAGGGACAGAGGGAATGTGGAAGGAGGGGGATGGGAGTTGCTGAACGAGCAAGCGCCTGTACTTCTCACAAGGCCTGGATGACTTTCGGACCCTCTTCAAGATTTCTGTTCAAAGTTAGAGACAAATTTAGACAATGGATACATTGGCAGTTAAGGCAACAACTGGTTTATTTCGAAAAATACTGTACATTGGGTTTTTAGCTGCAGGTGATACAAAAAAGATGTAGAACCTGCCAGTGATCCAATGGTTAAGCAAACTACAAGACTGTACTAAAGTCACGCTTAGCTCTGAGGTCTTTTAGACATTTTTTAAATCGGAATTTTTATAAATATATACACTACCGTTCAAAAGTTTGGGGTCACCCAAACAATTCTGTGGAATAGCCTTCATTTCTAAGAACAAGAATAGACTGTCGAGTTTCAGATGAAAGTTCTCTTTTTCTGACCATTTTGAGCGTTTAATTGACCCCACAAATGTGATGCTCCAGAAACTCAATCTGCTCAAAGGAAGGTCAGTTGTGTAGCTTCTGTAACGAGCTAAACTGTTTTCAGATGTGTGAACATGATTGCACAAGGGTTTTCTAATCATCAATTAGCCTTCTGAGCCAATGAGCAAACACATTGTACCATTAGAACACTGGAGTGATAGTTGCTGGAAATGGGCCTCTATACACCTATGTAGATATTGTACCAAAAACCAGACATTTGCAGCTAGAATAGTCATTTACCACATTAGCAATGTATAGAGTGTATTTCTTTAAAGTTAAGACTAGTTTAAAGTTATCTTCATTGAAAAGTACAGTGCTTTTCCTTCAAAAATAAGGACATTTCAATGTGACCCCAAACTTTTGAACGGTAGTGTATATATATATATATATATATATATATATATGTATAAAATAGTCAGGCAGGTGCAATTGACATGATACCCAAAAAATAATTAGACACAATTTACTAGTAAACTATGTAGAAGGCTGATGATGTATGGGCCAAAGACAAAACATATACAAAACCCAAAACCAATGAAGTTGGCACGTTGTGTAAATGGTAAATACAAACAGAATACAATGATTTGCAAATTATTTTCAACATATATGCAATTGAATAGACTGCAAAGACAAGATACGTAACGTTCGAACTGGAAAACGTTGTTATTTTTTGCAAATATTAGCTCATTTGGAAGTTGATGCCTGCAGCATGTGTTAAAAAAGCTGGCACAAGTGGCAAAAAAGGATGAGAAAGTTGAGGAATGCTCATCAAAAACTTATTCGGAACATCACACAGGTGAACAGGTTAATTGGGAACAGGTGGGTGCCATGATTGGGTATAAAAGCAGCTTCCATGAAATGCTCAGTCATTCACAATCAAGGATGGGGCGAGGGTCACCACTTTGTGAACAAATGCGTGAGCAAATTGTCCAACAGTTTAAGAACAACATTTCTCAACGAGCTATTGCAAGGAATTTAGGGATTTCTATTACGGTCCGTAATATCATCAAAAGTTTCAGAGAATCTGGAGAAATCACTGCATGTAACATTGAATGGCCGTGACCTTGATCTCTAAGGTGGTACTGCATTGAAACCGACATCAGTGTGTAAAGGATATCACCACATGGGCTCAGGGACACTAAAGAAAACCACTGTCAGTAACTACAGTTGGTCACTACATCTGTAAGTGCAAGTTAAAACTCTACTATGCAAAGCGAAAGCCATCTGACGAGTCCACATTTCAAATTGTTTTTGGAAACTGTGGACGTCCTGTCCTCCGGAACAAAGAGGAAAAAAAACAACCGGATTGTTATAGGCACAAAGTTCAAAAGCCAGCATCTGTGATGGTATGGGGGTGTATTAGTGCCCAAGGCATGGGTAACTTACATATATCTGGGAAGGCACCTGAAAAACTTAAAAAATTGGTCTCCTCAGTTCCCAAACGTTTACTGAGGGTGTTGTTAAAAGGAAAGGCCATGTAACACAGTGGTAAAAATGCCCCTGTGCCAACTTTTTTGCAATGTGTTGCTGCCATTAAATTCTAAGCAAAAAAAAAATCAAGTTTCTCAGTTCGAACAATGAATATCTTGTCTTTGCCGTCTATTCAATTGAATATAAGTTGAAAAGGATTTGCAAATCATTGTATTCTGTTTTTATTTACGAATTACACAAATTGCCAACTTCACTGGTTTTGGGTTTTGTAATTGGCTGAGGTCTGTAATAAGTTTTTGATATATAAACAATATACAGGTACAATAGAAATCATATCAATTTGGCCAACATAGAAATTTGAATTTCATCCCTCTCTTGTGATATTGCATGTTGATGACAAACACTCGCCAATGTCCCGCAAAATTTAGAGCGTCAAGCTGCAACGAACGCATAGTCAATGCAACACAGTGTCGTGAGTGAGGGCAAGCAAGAGCGGCTAAAATCTGTCCATCCACAGTGTGAAGAAGCTTCTAATGTACTAATCATCGCCTCATTGGCGGCCAATAAACTACGGTACCTTCCTTTCAAGTCCTATTATTACTGCGGGTCTGAGGGAATAGCTAAACATGCAATACACCGAGCAAAAGAGCAGCAGGAAACAAGAAGCCATGCTAACTTCTAAGATAGCTGGAATGTAAAGCAAAACAACAGAATAAGTGCTTTGTACACTTTAGAAGAAGTATAGACTCACCAGCTATGAACAGGAAATTACACAAAGCGAGCACAATGAGCAGGGTTGCCAAATGAGGAATGACAAAATATCGTACAAGAAATTTAAAACAATAATTTTTAAGAAAATAATCCCATATACTCGATTTGACCTTGCTCAAGACCATCTGCTGCATTGAAACAATAATACAGACATAGCATAGTATAGTTTTTGACTTTTATATTCACTTAAAGGGGACCTATTATGCAAAACCGACTTTTCTTACCTAATGGTACCTGTTTTTGTGTATTTGAGATCTGCATAAATCCCGGAAATGTGATATCAAACCACAGAGGCATGGCAGAGATATTTATAAAACAATCTTGCCTTCCTTCATACGTCCTCCAAACAAGCCATTTTTAATTCAACCCATTTTTTTGACGTTTTTCCCATTGGTAACATCAGTGGATATTTCCTTGTATGGTAGAGATTCATTCATAAGTCGGTCATTGTAGTCTGACATGGTAGTCAATAAGTTTCTTCTTTTTCTCTATCCTCTTGCTGTGGGGCAGACTGGCTCGTACATGCACATGCATCCTCCTTTGTTGCCATTTCTAATACAAAGTAGCGTAAAGTTCGCATTTATATCTGTCCAAGCGTTAAAAACTACAACCCGGCTGACAGGGAGAAGACGCAGTCGAAGTGGAGACACGTAAATAAGACCGCCCACAAAACGGCGCATCCTGAAGAGGCTATCAGAGAGCAGCTTGAAGATAATCTGCAAAACAATCTATGCAAAATTTTGACTGACGCACCACCATAAAATGCCCCCACCTGTCTGTACGGATGTGAGACACCGCACAAAATGCATGTTTGCTTACTAGCATGTATTGAAGGGCTCAAATGATCCTACATTGTGGGATTTTGTGTAATTTGAGAGTGAATTTATCATACAAATACGATAATATGTCAGCAGCCAAGACATGAGTAACCTGTAACTTGTTTCAAAATGGTTCTATCAATATTTATATGCCAAAGAATATATTGATATACTGTACATAACGTTATTGAAGAGGCTGAATTAAATTTCACGACATAGATTTCAAGCCAACCCGAGTCTATAGTGCTATTTTGTATGCCACTGCTTTGGGATAATAACCCCAACTTTATGACAACTTCGACCTTTTCACATAATGCACATCTACTTGTTCTCTAGCATCATCCCCCACTCTCGCTGACAATCTCCTCAGGTTGAACATCACCAGATTGAAGCTTGGGAGCACAAAAGTAATATACACATTCGCAAAGGAAGTACCGTATTTTTCGGACTATAAGGCGCACTTAAAATCCTTTCATTTTCTCAACACTCGACAATGCGCCTTATAACCCGGTGCGCCTAATGTACGGAATCATTTTGGTTGTGCTTACCGACCTCGAAGCTACTTTATTTGGTACATGGTGAAATGATAAGTGTGACCAGTAGATGGCAGTCACACATAAGAGATACGTGTAGACTGCAATATCACTCAAGTAAACAACACCAACATTTTATATGTGTACAGTTGATAACAAGCATAAAAGTGGTACAGACCGCCCTATTTGAATGACGTTTTTGAGCTAGTTGTGCCTATTGAAACACTCATTTTACTCCTCATTCATGTTATTATGCTTGCCGATCTGTAAAAAAAAAAAAAATAGCAAATATAGCATGACATTGCTGCTGCTGCTCCACGCACAAGATTAGCCAGTGGCAGCTTTGATTAAAAAAGAAAAAGGCAAAAAATATGCCCGATCCGATTTTACAATCACACCTCTGAAATAAGAAGTTCAAGAATAACATCCACCAAAATTTGTCGTATTGTTGTCCTTATTTCTTGACAATCGTGGCCATCATTGCCATTAAAGATAAAGGACCTGATCTACGAAGATCCAAATAATCAATCAATCAATGTTTACTTATATAGCCCTAAATCACGAGTGTCTCAAAGGGCTGCACAAGCCACGACGACATCCTCGGCTCAGATCCCACATCAGGGCAAGGAAAAACTCAACCCAATGGGACAATGAGAAACCTTGGAGAGGACCGCAGATGCGGGGACATCTGCCCCCCCCGGGCGACCACTGCAACGAATAATATTGTGAGAGTCCAGTCCATAGTGGATCTAACATAATAGTGAGAGTCCAGTCCATAGTGGATCTAACATACCGGTAATATTGTGAGAGTCCAGTCCATAGTGGATCTAACATAATAGTGAGAGTCCAGTCCATAGTGGATCTAACATAATATTGTGAGAGTCCAGTCCATAGTGGATCTAACATAATAGTGAGAGTCCAGTCCATAGTGGATCTAACATAATATTGTGAGAGTCCAGTCCATAGTGGATCTAACATAATAGTGAGAGTCCAGTCCATAGTGGATCTAACATAATATTGTGAGAGTCCAGTCCATAGTGGATCTAACATAATAGTGAGAGTCCAGTCCATAGTGGATCTAACATAATATTGTGAGAGTCCAGTCCAGAGTGGATCTAACATAATAGTGAGAGTCCAGTCCATAGTGGATCTAACATAATAGTGAGAGTCCAGTCCATAGTGGATCTAACATAATATTGTGAGAGTCCAGTCCATAGTGGATCTAACATAATATTGTGAGAGTCCAGTCCATAGTGGATCTAACATAATAGTGAGAGTCCAGTCCATAGTGGGGCCAGCAGGAGACCATAATAACAAGTGCTAATGAGCATGTGCAAATTATAAAACGGTGTGTACTTTTAGTGTTACTGGTGATCTACTAATACTACAAGTGCAAAAGGGGTGAAGAACGCCTTATTTAAACAGGTCGTATTATGATTTTTAATATGACATTTTACACCTTTTAATGGTGTTGCTTTAGTCAACCTTCAGAAGGTTGTTTTTTTTTTTTTATATAGAAGCATAGCCATCTGGTTGTTGGTGAGTGATTGACACTGCACATTTAGGGTCGGATCTACTAAGATCCAAATGCCACGCGCTAAACAGTGTGTGCAAACTATAAAATAGCATGTACTATTAATGAACGTGTTGCTCGTGATCAACCAAGACTGTTTGTGCAATTGAAAACTGATGCAGACCACATTATTTAAATGAGGATTTTGCATGTGTGCATTCTGTCTGTGGCCATGGAAACACTAATTTACTGCACATTCAAGTTATTATGCTCCCCAACCTGTGTGCCAGGTTGTTAACGTAGCAGCACACATTTATAGTCTGTACCATCTTTTCTGCAACATAGAATAGCATTCTGTAGACTTAGACTTCCTTTATTGTCATTCAAATTTGAACTTTATAGTAGAGATAAAAACGAAGTTTCATTGCATTAGCTCATTGTAGTGCAGGATAAATGAGCAATAAGGTGCAGAGTGTTTGCATTTACAAAATAAGGTGCCGATATAAATAGATTACTATACAGATAAATATATTGCACTTTTGCATACGCAGCCACGTTTATGGATGTATGTTATATTGTCTTTATAGTCCAGCGAGTTAATACGATTTTGGGGGGAATTGAGGGGACTATTTTGATGCATTCAAGAGTCTTATGGCCTGAGGGAAGAAGCTGTTACAGAACCTTGGGTTCTGCTACGGAGGCTGCGGAACCTCTTTCCAGAATGCAGTATATATATATATATATATATAGACAACAGAAAACAGTTTGAGGTATTCTGCAGAAAGTCAGTGGACCATCACAACACCGCAGCGCATTCATGCGTCTGGAACGATTCAAGCGCAGACATTTTTTCATGTAGGAGATATATTATAATTATGTTTCTTAAATGAAAAAACAAAAATCATAAAAATAAATAAAAAAACGCCAGCAGACACATAACACATAACATTGATTTGTTTTAATTAGTCCCTTAAAGGCCTACTGAAACCCACTACTACCGACCACGCAGTCTGATAATTTATATATCAATGATGAAACCTTAACATTGCAACACATGCCAATACGGCCGGGTTAGGTTACTAAAGTGCAATTTTAAATTTTGCGCGAAATATCCTGCTGAAAACGTTTCGGTATGATGACGCCTGTGCGTGACGTCACGGATTGTAGAGGACATTTTGGGACAGCATGGTGGCCAGCTATTAAGTCGTCTGTTTTCATCGCAAAATTCCACAGTATTCTGGACATCTGTGTTGGTGAATCTTTTTCAATTTGTTTACAAAACAATGGAGACAGCAAAGAAAAAAGCTGTATGTGGGGAGCGGTGTATTTCGGCCGGCTGCAGCAACACAAACACAGCCGATGTTTCATTGTTTACATTCCCGAAAGATGACAGTCAAGCTTTACCATTGGCCTGTGGAGAACTGGGACAACAGAGACTCTTACCAGGAGGACTTTGAGTTGGATACGCAGACGCGGTACCGTGAGTACGCAGCTGCGGCCTCCAAACATTTGATCGCTTGCCCGTACGTGCGTGCCGCTATGTGCATGTCACGTACGTAACTTTGGGGAAATATATGTGCTGTATGAACTTTGGTGAGGTGAACGGTACTTTGGGCTGTGGGATTGAGTGTGTTGTGCGGGTGTTTGATTTGTATTGGCGGGTTCTATGGACGGGAGGGGGGAGGTGTTTGTTATGCGCGATTAATTTGTGGCATATTAAATATAAGCCTGGTTGTGTTGTGGCTAATAGAGTATATATATGTCTTGTGTTTATTTACTGTTTTAGTCATTCCCAGCTGAATATCAGGTCCCACCCGCCTCTCACAGCATCTTCCCTATCTGAATCGCTTCCACTGCCCTCTAGTCCTTCACTCTCACTTTCCTCATCCACAAATCTTTCATCCTTACTCTGGGAATGGGGAAATCGTTGCTTTCTCGGTCCGAATCGCTCTCGCTGCTGGTGGCCATGATTGTAAACAATGTGCAGATTTGAGGAGCTCCACAACCGGTGACGTCACGCGCATATCGTCTGCTACGTCCGGTACAGGCAAGGCTTTTTTTATCAGCGACCAAAAGTTGCGAACTTTATCGTCGATGTTCTCTACTAAATCCTTTCAGCAAAAATATGGCAATATCGCGAAATGATCAAGTATGACACATAGAATGGACCTGCTATCCCCGTTTAAATAAGAAAATCGCATTTCAGTGGGCATATAAGTCATCCAGCAGCTATAAAATTATAAAACGATATTGCTGAATTGATGATATATCTAAGATATATATATGGTGGTGCTGAATTTCCCCCAGGGATCAATAAAGTACTTTCTATTCTATTCTATGGTTTTTTTTTGGCCAAATATGTTGAGACGCACACGAAGGATGGATGATTCTCTGTCCATCGATCAACTTTTTTTCTCACTGCCATATGCGTAACTGTGCCAGTTTGCATGTAGGTTTGGTTCAGACGTGCTAAATAAGGACACAAAATAGCACCGGTAGAACAGTTTCAGCCTTTATATATCACATTGCGCGTGCAGAATAATTATATTTGCATCTTTTCCTCCCAGTATTGGGGAGGTTCCGATGATCACCATATATTCTGCATATTCATGAAGACAGACACGCTGACTGAATTGCGCAAGCTTTAAGTAAATCAGGGCCTAACTATCCAAAACTGCCTGATGGACTTTAGTAGACATGGAGTGAGCTGTATGGAGAGAGGTGATGCATGTTAAGAACAGTCATAATGCCCCATCGGACTGCCTTTGAGAATGCACACACACTTGATTCACACTCCTCCTGTTGTACTAATCGGGTCTTAAAAAGCCCATTCCAATTTGAACCAGAATCTAAAGAATGTAGGCTAATTCAAAAGCCAGTGTTTTAACACAACACACTTGGTAAAAGAAGCCCAGAAGGTCAAAGTAGACATTGAAATCCCCCAATGTCAAACTACATTTACCTTTAAGTGAATTATTCCACCTTTCTCAGTTTGCTGTCCTTAGTTTTCAAACTCTGTCAAAGCACTGGTATCAGCGATTATTGACCACAAACTCATCTCTTGAAGTCATATAAAGACTACGGACACCTAACTCATTTTTGGGAGAAAGTGAAGCATTCCAAAAGGATTTTGATCTATTGACACACAGTAAACATTACAATTACAGTGGATGTACATGCAGGGGTTTTACTTGTGTATATGTACTAGAAATGGAGTTGTAGTACCTGCAGATCACAGATGAGACCTGACTCAATCCACACCACCACACCAAATATGTCTTATGTAATACAATTGACAGTAGAGGCACATTGGTATTAATAGGATGCATTGCACTAACCATTCTTACTAGGGATGTCAAATTACCTTTAAAAGCAGCAATCATTTAAGCACGACTAAAAACGACACCACGTTTTCTTTCAAACCCTGTGCAAAAGTGATTATTGTAACTATAATTGAACACAAATATAAATGCAACACTTGTTTTGCTCCCAATTTTCACTCAACAATCTAAAAAGTTTAATATATACACAAAAGACCTAGTCTTGTCAAATATTATTCACAAATCTGTCTAAATCTGTGTTAGTGAGCATTTCTTCTTTGCCAAGATAATCCATCCCACCTCACAGGTGTGGTATATCAAGATACTGATTAAAGGCCTACTGAAATGAATTTTTTTCATTTAACGGGGATAGCAGATCCATTCTATGTGTCATACTTGATCATTTCGCGATATTGCCATATTCTTGCTGAAAGGATTTAGTAGAGAACATTGACGATAAAGTTCGCAACTTTTGGTCGCTGATAAAAAGCCTTGCCTGTACCGGAAGTAGCGTGACATTGCATGTTGAAAGGCTCCTCACATTTCCCCATTGTTTACACCAGCAGCGAGAGCGATTCGGACCGAGAAAGTGACGATTACCCCATTAATTTGAGCGAGGATGAAAGATTTGTGGATGAGGTACATGAGAGTGAAGGACTAGAGTGCAGTGCAGGACGTGTCTTTTTTCGCTCTGACCGTAACTTAAGTACAAGGGCTCATTGGATTCCACACTTTCTCCTTTTTCTATTGTGGATTACGGATTTGTATTTTAAACCACCTCGGATACTATATCCTCTTGAAAATGAGAGTCGAGAACGCGGAATGGACATTCACAGTGACTTTTATCTTCACGACAATACATCGGTGAAGCACTTTAGCTACGGAGCTAACGTGATAGCATCGGGCTTAACTGCAGATAGAAACAAAAGAAATAAACCCCTGACTGGAAGGATAGACATAAAATCAACAATACTATTAAACCATGGACCTGTGACTACACGGTTAATGCTTTCCAGCCTGGCGAAGCTTAACAATGCTGTTGCTAACAACGCCATTGAAGCTAACTTAGCTACGGGACCTCACAGAGCTATGCTAAAAACATTAGCTATCCACCTACGCCAGCCAGCCTTCATCTGCTCATCAACACCCGTGCTCACCTGCGTTCCAGCGATCGACGGAGCGACGAAGGACTTCACCCGATCATCCGTGCGGTCGGCGGCTAGCGTCGGATAGCGCGTCTGCTATCCAAGTCAAAGTCCTCCTGGTTGTGTTGCTGCAGCCAGCCGCTAATACACCGATCCCACCTACAGCTTTCTTCTTTGCAGTCTTCATTGTTCATTAAACAAATTGCAAAAGATTCACCAACACAGATGTCCAGAATACTGTGGAATTTTGCGATGAAAACAGAGCTTTTTGTATTGGATACAATGGTGTCCGAATACTCCCGTTTCAACGATTGACGTCACGCGCATACGTCATCATACATAGACGTTTTCAACCGGAAGTTTCGCGGGAAATTTAAAATTGCACTTTATAAGTTAACCCGGCCGTATTGGCATGTGTTGCAATGTTAACATTTCATCATTGATATATAAACTATCAGACTGCGTGGTCGGTAGTAGTGGGTTTCAGTAGGCCTTTAAACAGCAGGATTATTGCACAGGTGTGCCTTAGGCTGCCCACAATAAAAGGCCACCTAAAATGTGCAGCTTTATCACACAGCACAATGCCACAGATGTTTCAAGTTTTGAGGGAGCGTGTAGTTGGCATGCTGACTGCAGGTATGTCCACTAAAGTTGTTGCCCGTGAATTGAATGTTAATTTCTCTACAAAAAGCCATATCCAAAGGCCTCACAACCGCATACCACGTGTAACCACACCAACCTAAGACCTCCACATTCAGCGGGTGTACCTCTAAGGCCAGCCACCCGGACAGCTGCTGCAACAATTGGTTTGCATAACCAAATCATTTCTGCAAAAACTGTGAGGAACCGTCTCAGGGGAGCTCATCTGCATGCTCGTCGTCCTCATTCGGGTCTCGACCGAATTGAGTGGGCAAATGCTCACATTCATGTGGGAGAGCAGTTTGCTGATGTCAACGTTGTGAATGGAGTGGCCCATGGTGGGAGTGGGGTTATGGTATGGGCAGGTGTATGGACAACGAACGCAAGTGCATTTTATTGGTGACATTTTGAATGCACACAGGTACCGTGATGAGATCCTGAGGCCCAATGTTGTGCCATTCACCCGAGACCATCAGCCCATGTTGCAAGGATCTGTACACAATTCCTGGAAGATGAAAACATCCTGGTTCTTGCATGGCCAGCATACTCACCAGACATGTCACCCACTGAGCATGTTTGGGATGTGGTGGATCGGCGTATACGACAGCATGTTCCACTTCCTGTCAATATCCAGCAACTTTAAAGCCATTAAAGAGGAGTGGACCAACATTCCACAGGCCACTATCAACAAACTGATCAACTCTATGTGAAGGAGATGTGTTGCACTGCATAAAGCAAATTGTGGTCACACCAGATACTGACTGCTTTGTTGACCCGCCCAGCCCCCCCAATAAAGTAAAACTTCACATTTCAGAGTGGCCTTTTATTGTGGGCAGCCTAAGGCACACCTGTGCAATGATTATGCCGTTTAATCAGCAACTTAATATGCCACACCTGTGAAGTGGGATGGATTATCTTGGCAAAGAAGAAATGCTCACTAACACAGATTTAGACAGATTTGTGAATAATATTTGAGAGGAATAGGTATTTTGTGTTATAGTAAAAGTTTTATTTCTTTGAGTTCAACTCACTAAAAATGGGAGCAAAAGCAAAAGTGTTGCGTTTATGTTTTTGTTCAGTACACTACACGGCATGCTGGAAAATACTTGCTTCTCAGACACACGCTTAGACTTGCAGACGCTTACGGATTCTGCAAAATGACTCTTGGTAATTGCCCGTGTCAACTGACATCCCGACGGAAATGACAAATCTCCCATATTCTGCTGTTTTCGTGTGCATACAATATAATGTAGCTATTTCCCTGGTGTTATAAGGATTAGGACAGGGGTGTCAAAGGTACGGCCCGTGGGCCGGATCAGGCCCGGGAACAGGTTTTATCCGGCCCGCGGGATGACTTTGCTAAGTATAAAGATGAGCTGAAATTTTTGAATGAGAGAAACTGCTGTTCTAAATGTGTCCACTAGATGTCACAATAGCAATTATTGTTATCTTTGTAGATGGTGCTACATATGTAAAAAATAAAAAATAAACCACGAGTCGAGAAAAAAATGAGCAATGAGCAAACTACATAAATAACATCCTGTAATTTGATTTTGATATTATTTTTTTATCTTGATAGATTGAAAATTAACACCAATGAGTTGACTGATGAACATTATCACATAATTTATTCAGAAAATATAAATAACGACAAATACAAATAGAATACTATTAACCACAACATGTAAGTGTAAAAAAAACAACAACAAAATTATGATTTGTACATTTTTAGAATGTGCTCGTTCTATTTTTAAACAAAGAAAACAATCTGAAGGTGTCTTTATTTTTAAGTTATCGTGCCGTGATTTTACCCACTTGGAAGTAGATTTTTCTCCATGTGGCCCCTGATCTACAATGAGTTTGACACCCCTGGATTGGAGGAGATGGTCGATCAACAATCACTTTATTAAAATATTTATGTGTGCATGCGTCGTATAACACGCACAGGGATGGACATTTTAATAAAGTCAAAAATAATAAGTAAACATATTAAATATTTTATCTGGACAAAGACTTAGAAAACAGAAGGCTTAGACCAGGGGTGTCAAACGTACGGCCCCGCCCGCGAACAGGTTTTTATCCGGCACGCGAGATGAGTTTGTTAAGTATAAAAATGAGCAACATTTTTGAATGAAATAAACTGCTGTTCTAAATGTGTCCACTAGATGCCACTATAGCGCACATGACTTCAGAGGGGGCGGAGCTATCGATGTGCAACGTTAAGATAGAGGCAACACTCCAGTGTTTGGACACTAGTGGTAGAAATGATACAACATGTGGATTGTTGCGTTCATGCCTAGATTGTCAAAGATGTTGGTAATGTAATCCGTGAAATTTCTACCAAAATAAATGCTTTTTGTAATCTGTATATTTCATGTTGTATTTATGACTGGGGACACATTTTCTGGGCGCACATACATCTGCTGAAATTTTTTGTATTCCCTTCTAACTTCATGTGTGGTTAATGAGTCCAAATTCACATGTATTGTTGTAGATGATGCTTCATATGTACAGAATAAACCATGTGATGCTTGTACATCAGTTAAGGAAAATGAGTAAATTACATTAATAACATCCTGTAATTTGATTTTTATATTACTATTCATTTCATCTTCTGATAGATTAAAAATGAACACCACTGGGAGCATTTTAAAACTCTGCCAGACTCAATTCCACCTATTTGACGGATGAACATTATCACATCATTTATTCGGAAAGTATACATTATGACAAATGAAAATAGAATACTATTAATCGTAACATGTAAGTGTTACGGTGTACATTTTTAGAATGTGCTTGGTCTATTTTTCTTAGTCTACAAAGAAAAAAATCTGACGTCCTTATTTTTAAAAGGGCCATATGTGATAATGTGGCCAGAAATGGTACTGCAATCACGGTGAAAATTCTGTAGTCCCTTCCCCCTCTCCCTGATTGAGGTTGCCAGATACACAGCCGAATCCAGCATGATCGACTAGGCTACTCCAAAGAACTTCAAACTTCCACTGCCTCTTACTAGAGGTTGAGGTGCTGGGACCATAATAGCTGAGTAGACAAGCATTTTGTCACTAACAAATCTCCAACCAACCCATTTTACACAGAATTGGGCTATTTTCAGGAAGAAGTACGTCATGCCTGCGTACAATATCACAACAAATGGCAATCATATGGTTATTGTCAGTACTATCAGAAAACAAAGACTAAAACACTACAACCAACGCTAGCAATGGTTATAATGGTGAAAATAGGTAGAGCACGCTTAATAGTCTAATGTTTTACCAAGGTATGCCTATAGGCTACTGTTTCAAACGTTTCAGATTGCCATATAACTTGGTACATGTAGTCCACAATATGCAAACAGGAATGAGGAATTATTTTATCACGTGATTTGGCTGTCTCCTTTCGTTTCACATTGCCATGATGACAGTCGTGCTAATGTTGCAATCCATTTCCTCAGCGTATCAGCATATTGAGAACCGAATAGGCACTGACACTACCCATACTCACATATCCTGGGATTTAAGGCCTCACCTTTATCCTCCAAACATATTGCTGGGTATTGTGGCCAAACAGCTACATTTTTGTTTCATCTGACCGCAGAACCTTCCTCCAAAAGGTCTTATCTTTGTCCATGTGATGTCAGATGAAACAAAAATGTTGCTGTTTGGCCACAATACCCAGCAATATGTTTGGAGCAGAAAAGGTGAGGACTTTAATCCCAGGAACACCACTTCTACCGTCAAGCATGGCGGAGGTAGTATTATGCTCTGCGCCTGTTTTGCTGCCAATGGAACTGGTACTTTACAGAGAGTAAATGGGACAATGAAAATGGAGGATTACCTCCAAATTCTTCAGTACAACCTAAAATCATCAGCCCGGAGGTTGGGTCTTGGGCGCAGTTGGGTGTTCCAACAGGACAATGACCCCAAACACATGCCAAAAGTGGTAAAGGAATGGCTAAATCAGGCTACAATTAAGGTTTTAGAATGGCCTTCCCAAAGTCCTGACTTGTGGACAATGCTGAAGAAACAAGTCCATGTCAGAAAACCAACACATTTAGCTGAACTGCACCAATTTTGTCAAGAGGAGTGGTCAAAAATTCAACCAGAAGCTTGTGGATGGCTACCAAAAGCGCCTTATTGCAGTGAAACTTGCCAAATATTAACATTGCTGTATGTATACTTTTGACCCAGCAGATTTGGTCACATGTTCAGTAGACCTATAATAAATGCATAAAAGAACCAAACTTCATGAATGTTTTTTGTGACCAACAAGTATGTGCTCCAATCACTCTATCACAAAAAAATAAGAGTTGTAGAAATTATTGGAAACTCAATACAGCCATGACATTATGTTCTTTACAAGTGTATGTCAACTTTTGACCAGGACTCTAAATGCAGGTGATCTTGATTTTGTTGTCGTGTATATGGAACTGTGTAGTACTCTTAAAAACTCTTGATGTAACGTGTGCTCATGAGAATATTCCCTTTTCTGTAAGAGGATTAATTGGGGTGGAAAACAGCAAATCGTTGAGCTCCATTACAAGAATTTAGGTGTAGCTCTCTTGCCAAATGAACATTACATAATGCACAAGGGTGAAGTACAAGAAATAATTAAAGTAATGATCATCGATTTTGGTACAGAACAGATTTTGATTACATTTTTTCTGCTGCCATGTATGTTTCAACATATCATTTAAATTATGTATGTCATGCCACTTTGACAGATGTTTTGCAATAAACCTTTCAGATTTGGAATTGTATTTGTTTTTATTTCAGACACATATACACATTCAGATATTTTGAAAATGTGTTTATCATATCATACCACTATCAAAGGAAATTAACGCTACAATTTAAGAAAAAGAAAATAAGAAATGGAAAGAAATACAGTGGTACCTCATATTACAAACTCAAATGTTTCCACAAACTAGCTCGTAACTTAAAATAGCCCCGCCCATTTAAATGCATGGAAATCAAGCACCCCAATTATAAGATGTAACATACCTTTTAAAAAGAAAAACAAACTTTTAAATAAGAAATACAAAAATATTCAGATAATATATTCTGTATCATCAAAACCACAAGCTGCCTCACGTTAAATATATTAGTTTTCATACTTTATTATATTTGAATAGTTAGATGGTGTAATCGTCCTCCTTTTTATGTCACTGCAACAGATGCCTCAATTACTCCACAGGGATGAATACCGCTTTCTGTATACAATAAAATGTACGACAAATAACTACAGTATAGGGCTCCACGATTAATCGACATTGAATCAACATTGAGGTTTTAATTATGGCAATAAATCACAGCAAGAAGCGTTTTTTTTTTTTTTTCCAGCGTCATCGGCATTTAATTGAGTGACAGACATGTTGACCAATCAGAATTGTTGAACCTCACATCCTTTGCCTTCTGTCTAATCAAAAGTGTTTACAGGAAACAGCAAGTTTGTGTGCGCTGCAGTACTCTAATATCAAACATTATTTGCTCCTTGGAAAATGTTTTAATGGTGACTAGGCACGGGTCGAGGGTCAATAAGTCAATCAATCAAACAAGAAATAGAAATGAAGTTGAAATACTTTGCCAGCATGGATAAATTGGTATGTCCGTGTGTGTTTGTTTGGTTGGTCTCCCGCTTCGAACACGGAAAAAGAAGTCTCGCTCTTTGCATCGCTCTTAGTACCTAAACACGTTTATTTAACAGTAAAATGAACTGAACACAGCGAGCTGTCACGCCAAATTTCTTCCCCCTACAAAAACCTTCCCCTCCCATTTCCTTCTGGGGTCATTTCCTCTTACATAATTTCCTCTTACGATAGCACTTCGGCTTTGACTGCCCGTCGCTGGAAGGATACTTGTTTAGTTTTTTTTTGTTGTTTTTTTTATAATATAGCGTTGACAAAACGTCTGTATTAATCGGACAAGTATTAATCGGACAAATTAACTTGAGGATATTCCTGACTGCACATTTGACTCGTGGACATATGCGGGAATGAATAACAGTGTACAATAAGTGTACAATAAGTTAATTCATTATCAATCAACATTATCAAACTTTACTTAATGTATTCGTTAAATTCAGTTTTTTTTTTAGTTCTCTGTGTAAGTGAACTAAATTAAAATGACATTAATGTGAACTTAAATTTTTGTAGTTTCATTCGTTGTTTTTACGTCAGCACTCATGTTTCCCATAAATCGTGTTACTTTGGGAATGCATATGTGAACAAATACTCATTGCACATTTGACTCGTACAAGACGGAGAATTAAACGATTTTTGATTCGTTTTCCACGGGTCAACACTACTTCAGGGTTAATTTCGATCGCTGTCAATCACGTAAGAGGAAATGACGTAAGTAAGAGGAAATGACGTAAGAGAAAATGACCCCGGAAGTAAATGGGGGGCGGGGGGAGGTTTTTGTAGGGGGAAGAAATTTGGTGTGACAGAGCCCTCTTTACACTCATTAACAATTGTTAAAAAAAAGTTTTAAAAATTAACAAGAAAAAAATATGATTACAAAGCCAAATGTCTTGTTGTGGGAATATTTCAACTTCAATCCCAATGGGTAATATGAGCCCATCAACACAGACGAATAAGCGAGAATGCTAGTTCAGTATTTATTTAAGTTGAATTTTTGCTTACAGAGATCCATTTTTTTTTTTATTGTTTATTTATTTCAAATAAATACAAGTTATTTCCCTTCCAATTACAGTACAATGGTAAACAATTCTACAATATTGAGAAATAGAAGTTAACATCCTTTTATATGGTTACTTGCTATACTTGTTATACTTATTATATACCGTATTTTTCGGACTATAAGTCTCAGTTTTTTTCGTAGTTTGGCCGGGGCTGCGACTTATACTCAGGAGCGACTTATGTGTGAAATTATTAACACATTACCGTAAAATATCAAATAATATTATTTAGCTCATTCACGTAAGAGACTAGACGTATAAGATTTCATGGGATTTAGCGATTAGGAGTGACAGATTGTTTGGTAAACGTATAGCATGTTCTATATGTTATAGTTATTTGAATGACTCTTACCATAATATGTTACGTTAACATACCAGGCACGTTCTCAGTTGGTTATTTATGCCTCATATAACGTACACTTATTCAGCCTGTTGTTCACTATTCTTTATTTATTTTAAATTGCCTTTCAAATGTCTATTCTTGGTGTTGGGTTTTATCAAATAAATTTCCCCAAAAAATGTGACTTATACTCCAGTGCGACTTATATATGTTTTTTTCCTTCTTTATTATGCATTTTCGGCCGGTGCGACTTATACTCCGGAGCGACTTATAGTCCGAAAAATACGGTATTATGATTACATTACATTATAAACACTGTATAGTTTTAATCAGTTATTTCTTTAGTTTAAGAGCAGGATGTAGATCAGGGGTGTCAAAGTCATTTTAGCTCAGGGGCCGCATGGAGGAAAATCTGTGCAGACATAGGTCGGGATATTAAAATCATGGCATTAAAACTAAAAAATAAAGACAACTTCAGATTGTTTTCCTTGTCTTTATTTAGCCAAAAATAGAATAAACACATTCTGAAAATATTACAATAAAATATTTTAAAAAATAAAGCAAAGTTTAGATCCATGAAGGAGAGAAGAAAAGTGAATGAATGTTTATAACCGAATACATTTACATATGCATAAAAATGTGTTTTCTTTTGTATTATTGTTTTAATGAATTAAGTAATGTTTATGACAACCTTTTTCCAAAACACAATATAGAATGTGAGATATAACAGGATAATTCATACATTTATCTTTAGTTTTCAAAACGGTTACAAAAAAGTGGGACCACACACATTTACTGTGGGACCCCATATTTAGGACTTGATGGGGTCCCTAGGACCACATTTAGAAAATTCCTAGCGCCAACACTGATGGAGTATTGGTGCGTGCAAAACAGCAGCAGGCGGCTGTGGCTTGCGGGCCGTTTCTAATACTAATCAAATATCATCCCGGGGTCATAGATCATTCATTCGCGGGCCGGATCTTGCCCGCAAGACTTGACTTTGACACGTAGGATGTAGATAAAACCTCTGGGTTTGTCTGCATAAAGCCAAACATTTTTGAGAGTAAATTAATACATATTGTTCTAATGTGTGGCGCCTTGAGACAAGAATATGTTGATTAGCAGTCTAAATATAACATATCTTCCTTCATTCCTTATTTTTGCAGTTTTATGCATTTTTTTTTCATTTAATTTTTATTGACATCCAACATCAGACATTCCTATCCATTACATAATATTTACATACATCTGTTGTTTACCCTAAATGTCAGTATATTTTTTTGTTTATATCCCATCGATGCCATCCCCCAAAAGAAGGAAACAGCAAGAAAACAAAATAACAATATTTACAGATGAATCAATTAAATAAAGAAAAAATAAATACTACTACTAATAATAATAATACATTAATAATAATAATACTCCGAAATAAAATAAAATAATATAAACAGATTGTAAATAATGCAAACAAAACAAAACAAAACAAACAAAAAAAAATATATATATAGACATATAGGGAGTAATCCTCTATTTTTTTTTAGACAGTACACTCACTATTTCGAGAAATTAAAATCAGGCTTATGGGGCGTGATATAATTGACCCAGTTTTCCCAGTATGAAGTACATTTCTCCAATTTATAATTGATAAAAGCAGTTATCTTCTCTATTTTATAAATGTCCATTTTGATTTCCATCCATTGCTTCAAAGTTGGGCTCTCCTGGGATATCCATTTCCGAGTAATGGTCTTTTTACATGCCACTAGTAGGATATTATAAGTGTTTATCCTTTTTCAGTTTTGTGCGTTTTTATGTATAAAATATAAAAATTGCAAATCGAATCGCAATTGCAATTTTGGAGAGAAAAATCACAATTAGGTTTTTTTTCTCAAAGTCCTGCAGCCCTTCGACAGTAGTTATTTCTCCCTTGTCGTGCCCTCCGTTTTAGTGATGGTATGGTAGGACACGTTGAGGCTAGCTCTGATTCCTAACACCAGTGTTTCCCACACATTCATTTATTTGTGGCGGCCCGCCATGAAAGAATTACGTCCGCCACAAATAAAAAAATTTTTATTTTTTTTTGTCCTGTCCAGCTTCTCAGGCAAATCATATAGTTGATGTAGATGCCCATATAGGCTGTTCAGATTTACTTTACAAAAGAGAAGTGTAGGATACTTCTCTTGTTGCCTTATTTGTATTTGACCACTACTGTTTTCTGTTTATTTGTTACTGACTGTGGCAGGACACCTCTGCCTCTGTTTCACTTTATGTTGCTGGTAAATAATATGGTTGTAGTACTAGGCTAAAGTTAAATTATTTAGTATGCACTAATTAAAGGGGCAGAGCTTTAAGAGACATTTTAGCTTTTATATTTTATAAGACATATTTTTTGTAAGAACCACAATTAATAAATATATTTCAGTGAATAACTTATTGTTCAAATATGTACATAAAGTGTTGTAATTATATTGTAAAATGGATGGATGGATGGATGGATGGATGGACGTTTAAAACAAAACTGTTATTATTAATTAGTAAGTATACATTTTTTGAGCCTTTTTAGAGAAAATCATATCATTGTAGTAAATTATGCAAATTACTCGATGATGTCATGATGACCACGCCCAAAGCCACGCCCCCACCGCCACAGGTATCTTGGCAGTTTATGGGAAACACTGAACACCGTTTTGATGTGTGCACAAAATCACTATCGGCCTGATCTACATAAAAGGTTTGCGTGTATTAAAACACGTGCAAACTGCTAAACTCGTGGATTGTGTCTACTGAGTGAGCAGAATTAGAAGCGCAATCCATTTATCAATCAAAGTTTATTTATATCGCCCTTAATAACAAGTGTCTCAAAGGGCTGCACAAGCCACAACGACATCCTCGGCTCAGATCCCACATTTAGCATCTTCATGAATGAATAAATATGCTGAACAAATGTTGCTCATCAGAACGCCCACAATACTGGGAGGGGGGCATGCAAATGTAATTATTCAGCACGCGCAGTGTGATCTATCAAGACCGAAACAGCTCTGCGGACCCAATTTTGCATCTTTATTTAGTACGTCTGAAAAGTATGTGCGAACTGACACAGTTAAGCACATCTTAGGTGTGTATATCAACATATTTGGACCATCAGAAACAAAAAATAATAGCCATACCGTCTTTTCAGCAATATCATTTTATAGTTGCTGACTTAATTAATAAAATTAAAATTAATTCAATAAATGTGTTTTGTGGTGAAGAAGGAGCTGAGCCGGAAGGCAAAGCTCTCAATTTACTGGTCGATCTACGTTCCCATCCTCACCTATGGTCATGAGCTTTGGGTTATGACCAAAAGGACAAGATCCCGGGTACAAGCGGCCGAAATGAGCTTCCTCCGCCGGGTGGCGGGGCTCTCCCTTAGAGATAGGGTGAGAAGCTCTGTCATTCGGGAGGAGCTCAAAGTAAAGCCGCCGCTCCTCCACATGGAGAGCAGCCAGATGAGGTGGTTCGGGCATCTGGTCAGGATGCCACCCGAACGCCTCCCTAGGGAGGTGTTTAGGGCACGTCTGACCGAGGAAGACCCACGACACGTTGGGAAAACTATGTCTCCGGGCTGGCCTGGGAACGCCTCGGGATCCCCCTGGAGGAGCTGGACGAAGTTGCTGGGGAGAGGGAAGTCTGGGCTTCTCTGCTTTGGCTGCTGCCCCCGCGACCCAACCTCGAATAAGCGGAGGAAAATGGATGGAAGGATGGATATGCGTTTTGGTGCTTTTTTTTTTTAAGTGCGGTTAGTTTTTTCATTTAGGAATAAATGTTTTGCAATATGCATTTTCTTGCATTTGGATCATTCGAGACGCATGAATGCGCTGCGGTGTTGTGATTGTCCACTGCCTGCCTGCAGAGCGAGCTAAAAATACTTTCTGTTGTCCATATTTGTGATTCGATATTGCAGAAAAGGTGGTGCAGATTGTAGTTGTGTGCTGCTACTTAAACAAACAGCATCACGCACAGGTTTCAGGGCATAGTAACATGAGGAGAAGAGAGTCCAGACACTCTCGGGAGGACTGGTTCCAGAGCCCTTGTTGTGCGTTGAAGTGAGTCGGACCAGATCCAGCCGGATCTTCTTCAACTCGCACACAAGCTCAGGCTCTTTCCCCCGCAGTGAGGCGAAGTTCCACATCCCAAGAGCTAGTTTCTGGAACCAAAGATTGGACCAGCTCACAATGCACCTGACCTTTATGCCCCCTCCTATCAGTGCTGAGCCCATTGGAGAGGGGACCCATGTTGCCTCTTCAGGCTGTGCCCATGTTGACAGACTCGGCTACTAAGCGCTCGCCATCCAGCCCCACCTCCTGGCCTGGCTCCACAGGGGGACCACGGTGACCCGCATCCGGGTTGAGGGTTTTTGAGCTGCTCTTTGTCTGGTCCCTCACCTAGGACCTGTTTGTCTTGGGAGACCCTATTAGGGGGCATAGACACTCCCAGACAACGTAGCTCCTAGGATCATTAAGACACTCAAACTCCTCTACCACGGTAAGGTGGCAGCTCAGAGAGGAGTGTTTACAGCAGGGGTCCCCAAACTACGGCCCGCGGGCCGGATACGGCCCCCCAGCGTCCAAAATCCGGCCCGCGGGAAGTCCCAAGGTAAAAAAATTTTTTTTTTAAATTTCAAATTATTATTATTTTTTTAATTTGTCCTTACTAGTCCATTTTCTACCATCTCCTAGCCACTCAGGTAAATCATATTGTCTAAAAATGCATTTTACCATCGATAACGTGACATGCAGCAAGTGCGCTCTTTAAGTCAATTAGTGCGCGAGGAATATATATGTATGAATACATATATATATATATATATATATATATATATAAATATATATATATATATATATATATATATATATCCACACACATATAGACACATATACATGTATACACATATACATACACTACCGTTCAAAAGTTTGGGGTCACCCAAACAATTTTGTGGAATAGCCTTCATTTCTAAGAAAAAGAATAGACTGTCGAGTTTCAGATGAAAGTTCTCTTTTTCTGGTCATTTTTAACGTTTAATTGACCCCACAAATGTGATGCTCCAGAAACTCAATCTGCTCAAAGGAAGGTCAGTTTTGTAGCTTATGTAACGAGCTAAACTGTTTTCAGATGTGTGAACATGATTGCACAAGGGTTTTCTAATCATCAATTAGCCTTCTGAGCCAATGAGCAAACACATTGTACCATTAGAACACTGGAGTGATAGTTTCTGGAAATGGGCCTTTATACACCTATGTAGATATTGCACCAAAAACCAGACATTTGCAGCTAGAATAGTCGTTTACCACATTAGCAATGTATAGAGTGTATTTCTTTAAAGTTAAGACTAGTTTAAAGTTATCTTCATTGAAAAGTACAGTGCTTTTCCTTCAAAAATAAGGACATTTCAATGTGACCCCAAACTTTTGAACGGTAGTGTATATATACACATATTTCTACATATATACACATATATACACAAATTAAGTTAAAGATAAAGTACCAATGATTGTCACACACACACTAGGTGTGGTGAAATTTGTCCTCTGCATTTGACCCATCACCCTTGATCACACCCTGGGAGGTGAGGGGAGCAGTGGGCAGCAGCGGTGGCCACGCCCGGGAATAATTTTTGGTGATTTAACTCCCAATTCTAACCCTTTATGCTGAGTGCCAAGCAGGGAGGTAACGGGTCCCATTTTTATAGTCTTTGGTATGACTCGGCCGGGGTTTGAACTCACAACCTACCGATCTCATATATACATATATATTTACATATATACACATATACATATATATATACATGGACATATACATATACATAGACACATACATATATACACACACATATATACACATTTACATATACATACACATATATACACACACACACACACATTTACATATTATATATACATATATATATATATATAGCGCGGCCCCCAGCCAAATTGTTTTACCCCAATGCGGCCCCGTAGTCAAAAAGTTTGGGGACCCCTGGTTTACAGCAAACAAAATGGAAGGGAGAAGGTTTTATTGGTCATATGTGTTGATGACATTCTTATCACAGTCAAAAGTGTGAGGAAAACGTTAGCAGCTAAGTTCAAAATTAAAGATCGCGGGGAACTTTGACTAATCCTGGGCATTGATTTTGCACAGAAGGAAGGCGAGATTAAAATAAACAGAAGAGGTACGTTGCAAAAATTCTGGGGCTATTTGACGTGATTCAGTGTAAACCAAGAGCAACTCCATGTGAAAACAAAGTGAAGTTTGACAAACAGGGTGAACTCCTTGATCCAAAGGGGTATTGGGAAGTAGTTGGTAGTTTTAAGCTTCAGTGTTCGTAAATGTTCACATCTATCGGAACCGGAAGAACATTGGGTAGCAGCTCAATATGCGTTGATGTACTTATTGAAGACCAGGTATTATGTTACGAGAAAAATGGTGATCTGAAATGTGTGGCATATAGTGATGGCAGCAGAGCAGAGTGACAGAAAAAGTGTGACAGTATTATACTGTTTTAGTTTATCTTAGAGTGGGTCCATCATTTCCTGGAAATCAAAGACACAATCCACAGTTGCTCTATCTACAAAACACAAAACCAGTGAAGTTGGCATGTTGTGTAAATGGTAAATAAAAACAGAATACAATGATTTGCAAATCCTTTTCAACTTATATTCAATTGAATAGACTGCAAAGACAAGATATTTAACATTTGAACTGAGAAACTAAATTTATTTTTTGCAAATAATCATTAACTTAGAATTTAATGGCAGCAACACATTGCAAAAAAGTTGGCACAGGGGCATTTTTACCACTGTGTTCCATGGCCTTTCCTTTTAACAACACTCAGTAAACGTTTGGGAACTGAGGAGACCAATTTTTTAAGCTTTTCAGGTGGAATTCTTTCCCATTCTTGCTTGATGTACAGCTTAAGTTGTTCAACAGCCATACGCTTCATAATATACCACACATTTTCAATGGGAGACAGGTCCTGAGCCCATGTGGTGATATCCTTTACACACTGATGTCGGTTTTTGACGCAGCACCGCCTGAGGGATCGAAGGTCACAGGTATCAATGTTGGTTTTTGGTCTTGCGCTTACATGCAGTGATTTCTCCATATTCTCTGAACCTTTTGATGATATTACGGACCGTAGATGGTAAAATCCCTAAATTCCTTGCAATAGCTCGTTGAGAAATGTTGTTCTTAAACTGTTGGACAATTTGCTCACGCATTTGTTCACAAAGTGGTGACCCTCGCCCCATCCTTGTTTGTGAATGACTGAGCATTTCATGGAAGCTGCTTTTATACCCAATCATGGCACCCACCTGTTCCCTATTAGCCTGTTCACCTGTGGGATGTTCCAAATAAGTGTTTGATGAGCATTCCTCAACTTTCTCAGTCTTTTTTGCCACTTGTGCCACCTTTTTTGAAACATGTTGCAGGCATCAAATTCCAAATGAGCTAATATTTGCAAAAAATAACAAAGTTTACCAGCTCGAAGGTTAACTATCTTGTCTTTGCAGTCTATTCAATTGAATATAGGTTGAAACGGATTTGCAAATCATTGTATTCTGTTTTTATTTACCATTTACACAACGTGCCAACTTCACTGATTTTGGGTTTTGTACTTGTGAAGCTGAATCCATGGTGTGATCAACAACTACACAGGAAAGCATGTATCTGCTACATTTACAGAATGAAATTGCACAATGGACATAAATATGCAACAGTAACAATTGTTAAGGACAATCAAGGTGCTATTGTGCTTGCAAACAACCCTGTGTGTCGTCACAGATTGCACATTGACATTACATATCATTTTGTCCGATTTGCACCGCGTGATGGAAAAACAAGTCTTTATTACTATCCAACAGCAGATATGGTAGATGACATTTTCACCAAGTCTGTAACTAAAATGAGAATGGACACATTTGTATCTTTTATTTTTGGGATGTAAATATAATAACTGGATATGGGAACATGTGCAATGCACTGTGGTGTATCCTGTCAAACCAAGTGGGGGTATTGAACTTTGTTATTGTATGTTCTTGCTGACCATTGGTCTGACTCTGGGTGTAGGGTGAAGCTAACACACATAATCACCAATAAATGGCTGCAGCTGGTTGATGCTGAGTGTGTGTGCTGTTTGTCGTCCTCTGGTCTTCCTAGCTCTACCTAGAATGTCCGTGCCAACAATGATAATGCATCTTGTCATAGTGCAAAAACTGTAAAAACGTCACTTGAAGAAAGACACACAAGGTCAATGTCATGGCCAGCAAATAGTCCGAAAAGCAATCAAATTGAAAATCTGTGATGGAAAATGAAGAAAATGTTCCATGACAAGACTCCAACCTGCGAAGCTCATCTGACTACAGCAATCAGAGAAAGTTGAAGCAAGATTGATGACGAGTACAGTCCCTGACACAGAGACTGCAAACTGTGGTGTGTTCTAGTGTTTGTTGTTGGTTTATTCAGGGGTTCTACTTAATGCATTTAATTAACATTAGTTGCCACACCTTAAAACTGAGGTTGTTTTTTTTTTTACGTGAAAACAAATTAAAGTCATATAATGTATTGTAGCGTCCAGAATAGGCACACAAAGTCAGACGCTCTTTTTAACTTTTATTGCCAATTTTAGTTTAACAACAGGCCCAATTCCAACAAGTATTTTCTCCGTGCTTCACTCCTAGACACAACAACACTTAGTAATTCGCCGCCAACACGGTGTGTTCACAGCCCATGAAAAAAATGAACACCATAACACACTAAAGTACATAACAACAGCAGATAGTTACAGTATAAATGGATAGATATAGTTTATTATTTGTGTACTATTGACTAGTGATGCAACAAAAATTTGGCCGCTATAAAAGACATACTTTTATCACCGGAACAGCGCTGACGAATCCGAATGTTGTGATGAAGGAAACCAAGCGCACGGGTGGTCTGGATCAGAGGCAACATGTCCGCGATGTGGACGTACTTTAATGCGTCCGATATATACCCGCGGACAGCGTTCTTCACAATTTAAGACGACACTGGCGGCTTTTAATGAGAGGAAGGCTTCCCGCAGCTCGCTTTTTGTCACGGACATGAAGCGACAGGAGAGTCTCTAAACACGAGTACAGTCTCCAATAACACCAGAAATAGATGTTAGATTTGTTTTTAATTCTATTATAGAAATAGTGACAGAAAGGATTGGAAAAATCTCTTGAATACTTTTTTTTAAACAAAGCAACAATAAAAAAAATAGAGCAAAACGATATTATGTAAGAAAAAAAATATGCTAATACTATAATTAATAACAGATTTATTTTAAACATACTGTATATATACATTTTTTTGCATTTAAAAAAAAAAAGATATGCATCATAGCCAATAATGTGATGACATAATATTGACGACCCTTCGGCCACACCCTTAACCACACCCCCCGCCATAGGTATTTTGGCAATATAGGGGAAACCCTGTTATTTTTCATGTTTACATAATTTTTTCCTCAGAATTGAGTGAATCCATATCTATATCCCTCTGCTTGATCTAAAAAGGAAACTATTACTAAAACAGACTGTTATGTTTCCTGTGACAGCAACAACTATGACCACACAAACAGCTAAAATGTATTTTCTTGATTGAATTTTGGTGTTTCTGAAAGCCAAAAAGTTGCCATTTGAAATGACTATAGTTTTGTGTCATGTCTGTTATCTGCTTTTTTTCCCTACAAAATAAACAACTGAATGAACATCCTCAGGGTGTGAAGATTCCATATTTATTTCCAGAGGTTTTCTGAATAAACTTAGCCATGGGAATAAAACTCCATGTAATGGAGTACAGTAGTGTTTGTTCTTCATAAAAATACTCAAAAGTTCAAATCATGTTGCATTGAAACTACTCCGACAAGTACGATGTGTACAAAAAGTTAGTTACCAAATTTTTCGGTCAATAGGGCGCACTTAAAATCCTTTCATTTACTCAAAAATCGACAGTGTGCCTTATAACCCGGTGCACCTAATGTACGGCATAATTATGGTTGTGCTTACTGACCTCGAAGCAATTTTATTTGGTACATAGTGTCATTAACAAGTGTGACCAGTAGATGGCAGTCATACATAAGAAATATGTGTAAACAGCAAGATGATGCCAGTAAACAACACCAAAACTTTAAATGTTCCATTGAGAATATAGAACATTACACACGGCGCTCAAAAATCTGTCAACATTTTTTTAGTACGACTTCGGTAAGCTATGAAGCTGCAGCGCTTTATGGATTGTCGGTATTATAAGTATTATTGTGGTGCGAGTATAAGGACCGCAAAATGGCACCTATTAGCAGACATATTACCTGGTGTTTTGTTTCGCAATATTAAGCACAACCAACTTTTCTTACCTTCTGGTACCTGCTGATGTGTATTTGGGATCTGCATAAGTCCTGAAAATGTGCGCGTGTCCGCAATTGTAGTCCGTGCCGACTCCGTAGTCATAAGCTTCTTCTTTTTCTCTATCTTCTTATGTGGCATTCATCCTGCGCTGTTGCCATTTCTAATATGAAGTAGTGTAAAGTTCTTACTTATATCTGTCAGTAAACTCGCCATGAAAACGTTAAAACATACCGGTGTAGTGAGTTTACATTATTCACCCAAGGAACTTTAGTCATTAAAGTTCCGGTCGGACGGTTTTTCACGGGACACATTTACGGCATTGTTGTTTCAAGATGAGGATATGCTGCTCCGTTATTGATTGAAGTAAAGTCTGAATGTCATTAAAACAGTTAGCTCCATCTTTTGACACTTCTTCCACTCCCGTCCTTGCACGCTACACCGCTACAACAAAGATGACGGGGAGAAGACGCTGTCGAAGGTGAGCCACGTAAATAAGACCGCCCACAAAAAGGCGCATCCTGAAGCGACTGTCAGAAAGCGGCTTGAAGATGATCTGTAAAACATCATCTATGCAACATTTTGACCAAAGAACTACCATTACATGTTATGTAGACCACAAGGAAGTGTTTTACATTTAGAAAAAAAACAACAATAATGTGACCCCTTTAATGCGCCCTATAATCTGGTGCGCCTTGTATATGAAAAAATATAGAAAATAGACCATTCATCGGCAGTGCGCCTTATAATCCGGTGCGCCCTATGATCCGGAAAATACGATACTTTACTTACTTGCTTAAAAAATGTTTTTAGCTCCATAATCTACATTAACATTGTGAAAGTCCAATATTTGGGACATCTCTACTTGTTATGATTATATAATTGTACTAGCATAGCACACTGCTGCTGCATGGGAGACACACTAAGTCCGTAAAGTTAATGAATAGAGGTGATGTTACTGTCATTTTTCTAAGAGAAGCTGTAGAACTGTTAGCTGTCTGACTTATTTATTTTTTATCGTGCTCTGTTTGTGTTGTTGTGTGCTTGCTCGTTTCTCTACTGAAACCCACTACTACCGACCACGCAGTCTGATAGTTTATATATCAATGATGAAATCTTAACATTGCAACACATGCCAATATGGCCGGGTTAACTTATAAAGTGCAATTTTAAATTTCCCGCTAAACTTCCGGTTGAAAACGTCTTTGTATGATGACGTATGCGAGTGACGTCACTAGTTAAACGGAAGTATTGGTACACCTTTGAATCCAATACAAAAAAGCTCTGTTTTCATCTTAAAATTCCACAGTATTCTGGACATCTGTGTTGGTGAATCTTTTGCAATTTGTTTAATGAACAATGAAGACTGCAAAGAAGAAAGTTGTAGGTGGGATCGGTGTATTAGCGGCTGGCTGCAGCAACACAACCAGGAGGACTTTGACTTGGATAGCAGACGCGTAGCAGACGCTAGCCGCCGACCGCACGGATGATCGGGTGAAGTCCTTCGTCCTTCCGTCGATCGCTGGAACGCAGGTGAGCACAGGTGTTGATGAGCAGATGAGGGCTGGCTGGCGTAGGTGGAGCGCTAATGTTTTTATCATAGCTCTGTGAGGTCCCGTTGCTAAGTTAGCTTCAATGGCGTCGTTAGCAACAGCATTGTTAATCTTCGCCAAGCTGGAAAGCATTAACCGTGTATATACAGGTCCGGGGTTTAATAGTATTGTTGATTTTCTGTCTATCCTTCCAGTCAGGGCTTTGTTTCTTTTGTTTATATCTGCATTTGAGCCCGATGCTATCACGTTAGCTCCGTAGCTAAAGTGTTTCGCCGATGTATTGTCGTGGAGATAAAAGTCACTGTGAATGTCCATTTCGCGTTCTCGACTCTCATTTTCAAGAGGATATAGTATCCGAGGTGGTTTAAAATACAAATCCGTGATCCACAATAGAAAAAGGAGAAAGTGTGAAATCCAATGAGCCAGCTTGTACCTAAGTTACGGTCAGAGCGAAAAAAGATACATCCTGCACTGCACTATAGCCCTTCACTCTCACTTTCCTCATCCACGAATCTTTCATCCTAGCTCAAATTAATGGGGTAATCGTCGCTTTCTCGGTCCGAATCTCTCTCGCTGCTGGTGTAAACAATGGGGGAATGTGAGCAGCCCTTCCTCCTGTGACGTCACGCTACTTCCGGTACAGGCAAGGCTTTTTTTTTATCAGCGACCAAAAGTTGCGAACTTTATCGTCGTTGTTCTCTACTAAATCCTTTCAGCAAAAATATGGCAATATCGCAAAATGATCAAGTATGACACATAGAATGGATCTGCTATCCCCGTTTGAATTAAAAAAATTCATTTCAGTAGGCCTTTTGGCTACCCCTGTGCTAAATTTTAAATGTGCTTTATAAATAAAGTTGATTTGATTTGATTTGATGCAGTGAGCAACTGAGCACTGTGCACCCAGTACTGCATCAGCACACAGGCAACAACTGGAGCCAATCTCTTATTAACCAACCACTTATCTGTCCACTATAGTGGGTTGAATCAATGTTAATGTATTTAAAGACATTTAAACTTGTGAAAAACTTGCAAAGGGAATATGAACATAAATATTCATAAAATTAGTTCCAAATTCAAAATACTTCATTCATGCTTAGTTTTAATGCACAAAGTCAAAGTCTAAACCCTTCTGTTTTGTACCGCTTGTCCCTCTCGGGATTGCAAGGGGGTGCTGGAGCCTATCCCAGCTGCACTCGGATGGAAGGCGGGGTACACCCTGGACAAGTCGCCACCTCATGACAGGGCCAACACAGATAGACAGACAACATTCACACTCACATTCACACACTAGGGACCATTTAGTGTTGCCAATCAACCTATCCCCAGATGCATGTCTCTGGAAACTAAGTACCCTACAATAAAGGAACTTGCCGGATGTCTTGATGAGGTGGCTCGCTGCAGTCAGCCACAGTTTAGAACTGTCTGCATTACTTTATTTATACTACAAACTCCAAGACCAGCGAAGTTGGCACGTTGTGTAAATCGTAAATAAAACCAGAATACAATGATTTGCAAATCCTTTTCAACCTATATTCTATTGAATAGACTGCAAAGACAAGATACTTAACTTTCGAAATGGTAAATGTTATTTTTTACAAGTATTAGCTAATTTGGAATTTGATGCCTGCAACATGTTTCAAAAAAGCTGGCACAAGTGGCAAAAAAGACTGAAAAAGTTGAGGAATGCTCATCAAACACTTATTTGGAACATCCCACAGGTGAATAGGCTATTTGGGAACAGGTGGGTGCCATTGTTGGGTATAAAAGCAGCTTCCATGAAATGTTCAGTCATTCACAAACAAGGAGGGAGCGAGGTTCACCACTTTGTGAACAAATGCATGAGCAAAATGACAAACAATTTACAGACAACATTTTTCAGTGAGCTATTGCAAGGAATTTAGGGATTTTACCATCTATAGTCCATAATATTATCAAAAGGTTCAGAGAATCTGGAGAAATCACTGCAAGTAAAACGGCAAGGCCGAAAACCAACATTGAATGCCAGTGGCTTTCGATCCTTCAGGCAGTACTGCATTAAAAAGCGACATCAGTGTGTAAAGGATATCACCACATGGGCTCAGGAACACTTCAGAAAACCACTGTCAGTAACTACAGTTTGTCGCTACATCTGTAAGTGTAAGTTAAAACTCTACTATACAAAGAAAGACATTTATCAACAACACCCAGATGGACCATCATCTAAGATGGACTGATGCGAAGTGTAAAAGTGTTCTGTGGTCTGACGAGTACACATTTCAAATTGTTTTTGGAAACTGTGGACTTTGTGTCCTCCGGAATAAAGAGGAAAAGAAAATCCTGACTGTTGTAGGCGCAAAGTTCAAAAGCCAGCATCTGTGATGGTATGGGGATGTATTAGTGCCCAAGGCATGGGTAACTTACACATCTGTGAAGGCACCATTAATGCTGAAAGGTACATACAGGTTTTGAAACAATATATGTTGCCATCCAAGCAACGTCTTTTTCATGGACGCCCCTGCTTATTTCAACAAGACAATGCCAAGCCACATTCTGCACGTGTTACAACAGCGTGGCTTCGTTGTAAAAGAGTGCGGGTACTAGACTGGCCTGCCTGTAGTCCAGACCTGTCTCCCATTGAAAATGTGTGGCACATTATGAAGCCTAAAATACCACAACGGAGACCCCCGGACTGTTGAACAACTTAAGCTGTACATCAAGCAAGAATGGGAAAGAATTCCACCTGAAAAGCTTCAAAAATTGGTCTCCTCAGTTCCCAAACGTTTACTGAGTGTTGTTAAAAGGAAAGGCCATGTAACACAGTGGTAAAAATGCCCCTGTGCCAACTTTTTTGCAATGTGTTGCTGCCATTAAATTCTAAGTTAATGATTATTTGCAAATAAAAATTAAGTTTCTCCGTTTGAACATTAAATATCTTGTCTTGGCAGTCTATTCAATTGAATAGAAGTTGAAAAGGATTTGCAAATCATTGTATTCTCTTTTTATTTACGACTTACACACCGTGCCAACTTCACTGGTTTTGGGTTTTGTATCTGTACTACAAGTTCCGTGGCGTTTGAAAGTTTGCATCCGTACGTATGAAAAGTCAAACTAGGGGTGGACTGGATAGAGGTTCCGCTGTACTAGCCGAAGAAGTTGCAGTTACGCAGAGTTCAAAGGAATGTTAGGAGAGATTAGGTGGTTTTACCAACATGATGCCTTTCCATCCCCACAATTGTGACATCATGGACAGTCACTCTGACTCTAACATGCCCGACAAACAAATTGGAAGAAGGAATGACATTGTTAATGTAAAGGGTGGCTGTGTTGGTAAACCTCTCCATGACAACTTCAAAGAGTGTGCTAGCCTCTGGGTTAGCAAATCAGGCTTTTAGCCTCGTGGCTAGCACACTTACACTACCGTTCAAAAGTTTGGGGTCACATTGAAATGTCCTTATTTTTGAAGGAAAAGCACTGTACTTTTCAATGAAGATAACTTTAAACTAGTCTTAACTTTAAAGAAATACACTCTATACATTGCTAATGTGGTAAATGACTATTCTAGCTGCAAATGTCTGGTTTTTGGTGCAATATCTACATAGGTGTATAGAGGCCCATTTCCAGAAACTATCACTCCAGTGTTCTAATGGTACAATGTGTTTGCTCATTGGCTCAGAAGGCTAATTGATGATTAGAAAACCCTTGTGCAATCATGTTCACACATCTGAAAACAGTTTAGCTCGTTACAGAAGCTGCAAAACTGACCTTCCTTTGAGCAGATTGAGTTTCTGGAGCATCACATTTGTGGGGTCAATTAAACGCTCAAAATGGCCAGAAAAAGAGAACTTTCATCTGAAACTCGACAGTCTATTCTTGTTCTTAGAAATGAAGGCTATTCCACAAAATTGTTTGGGTGACCCCAAACTTTTGAACGGTAGTGTACCTCTTACCGTGAGTGTGCGCCCTGCTTGGAGCCGTGCCAGTGTGGGAAGGGAAGATTAGAAAAACAACGCAGATTTGCATCCATCCATTTTCTACCGCTTGTCCCTTCTCGGGGTCGGGAGGACTGTAGCCTATCCCAGCTGCATTCGGGCGGAAGGCAGGGTATACTTTTATACTTTTGGTATTTGATCGTGGTCAACAGAAGGAAAACAACACTGAAGTGTGTTGGATCCCTCAACTAAGCTTTGATTGGCCTATATTGCAGCATTCAGGGATCGAGACCAAGACGTGCCCCGGGTCATGTAGGCTCTTTCACAAAGCAAGACTCACTCTCAAACAGTGCAGCATGCATCCACACATATGAAAACACTGCCTGAACATAGACGTTTAGTGGGAAAACTCCACACATTCTGTATTTAAAATACCTCCACTAAAATACTACATACTATTCAGCAAGAGTTTATAGTCCATTCATCCATCAATTCATTTTCTAATCTTTTTTAAAGGCCTACTGAAACCCACTACTACCGACCACGCAGTCTGATAGTTTATATATCGATGATGAAATCTTAACATTGCAACACATGCCAATACGGCCGGGTTAACTTATAAAGTGCAATTTTAAATTTCCCGCTAAACTTCCGGTTGAAAATGTCTCGGCATGATAACGTGTGCGCGTGACGTCAATCGTTGAAACGGAAGTATTCGGCCCCATTGAATCCAATACAAAAAGCTCTGTTTTCATCTCAAAATTCCACAGTATTCTGGACATCTGTGTTGGTGAATCTTTTGCAATTTGTTTAATGAACAATGAAAACTGCAAAGAAGAAAGTTGTAGGTGGGATCCGGTGTATTAGCGGCTGGCTGCAGCAACACAACCAGGAGGACTTTGACTTGGATAGCAGACGCGCTATCCGACGCTAGCCGACGACCACACAGATGATCGGGTGAAGTCCTTCGTTGCACCATTGATCGCTGGAACGCAGGTGAACACGGGTGTTGATGAGCAGATGAGGGCTGGCTGGCATAGGTGGATAGCTAATGTTTTTAGCATAGGTCCTGTAGCTAAGTTAGCTTCAATGGCGTCGTTAGCAACAGCACTGTTAAGCTTCGCCAGGCTAGAAAGCATTAACCGTGTAGTTACATGTTCATGGTTTAATAGTATTGTTGATTTTCTGTCTATCCTTCCAGTCAGGGGTTTATTTATTTTGTTTCTATCTGCAGTTAAGCCCGATGCTATCACGTTAGCTCCGTAGCTAAAGTGCTTCGCCGATGTATTGTCGTGGAGATAAAAGTCACTGTGAATGTTCTCGACTCTCATTTTCAAGAGGATATAGTATCCGGGGTGGTTTAAAATACAAATCCGTGATCCATAATAGAAAAAGGAGAGAGTGTGGAATCCAATGAGCCAGCTTGTACCTAAGTTATGGTCAGAGCGAAAAAAGATGCGTCCTGCACTGCACTCTAGTCCTACCCTCTCACGTTCCTCATCCACGAATCTTTCATCCTGGCTCAAATTAATGGGGTAATCGTCACTGTCTCGGTCCGAATCGCTCTCGCTGCTGGTGTAAACAATGTGCAGATGTGAGCAGCCTTTCAACCTGTGACGTCACGCTACTTCCGGTACAGGCAAGGTTGTTTTTTTTTATCAGCGACCAAAAGTTGCGAACTTTATCGTCAATGTTCTCTACTAAATCCTTTCAGCAAAAATATGGCAATATCGCGAAATGATCAAGTATGACACATAGAATGGATCTGCTAACCCCGTTTAAATAAAAAAAATTCATTTCAGTAGGCCTTTTTCTAAGGTTGCAACGAGCTGGAGCCTATCCCAGCTGACTTTGTGCCTTTAGTTACAAATCTGTATAAATCCAAATTAGGGATAGTTACCAAATTCGATACTGTTACGGATGGGTCGCATCTTTATGCGCTGGTCGTTTCCCCAAGATGCAGACGGACCTCCGGAAGCAGTGTGCAGGCGAGAAAAATTATTTATTCTCATAAATCAGGCAGGAGATACAAACAAAGAAGAATCATCCAACTGGTTGCACGAAGCAAACAAAACAGCCAGACCGAGTGTGGCGAGAGGCAGGAATAAGTAGCTCTCTGATTAGTGCCCGGAAGCAGGTGAGCGTCCCGACCACTAATCAGAACAGGTGAAAATAATCAGCACCCATGGCAACCAAGCAATCTTAAACATAAAGAAAACATGATCCAGGCAGCGGATCATCACAGATACTTTTATAGGTACTGACCACATTTTGTCAGAGTGCTGATTTATGGAAAATCAAACGTTATCAATATTCGATAGTTGGGTTGCCCGTGCTGTCACATCAGGACATCTCGGCACACGTTCAAGCACTTGGCAGAGAAGCGTATTCAGGCAGACTACAGCAACTATAAGTAAAGTTGTAATTTTCCATGCCAACAATGCATGCCTGAAAGTAAGGCTCAACTTTTCAAGCTAGCTTGATGCTAATTGGATTGAGCCATATACATGCTACGGCTTAGTTGGGATGGATACCGAATTCGGTACTTTAAAAGGCACCGACCAAATTCCGTTGGTACGACCTGTCATGACGAGGACTATCTTTCAGCTGGCTGCGTGGATGGTTTTCCAGGAATGCAATCGGACCATACCAGTCATGGCTTGAAGGTATATACATGATTTAAAGGCCTACTGAAATGAAATGCTTTTATTTAAACGGGGATAGCAGATCCATTCTATGTGTCATACTTGATCATTTCGCGATATTGCCATATTTTTGCTGAAAGGATTTAGTATAGAACAACGACGATAAAGTTCGCAACTTTTGGTCTCTGATAAAAAAAAAGCCTTGCCCCTACCGGAAGTAGCAGACGAAGAACAAAGAACAGAAGATCAACAATACTATTAAACCATGGACATGTAACTACACGGTTAATAATTCTCAGCCTGGCAAAGCTCAACAATGCTGTTGCTAACGACGCTGAAGCTAACTTAGCAACTTAGCAACCGGACCTCACAGAGCTATGATAAAAACAATAGTGGTCCACCTACACCCGTGCTCACCTGCGTTCCAGCGATCGACGGCGCGACGAAGGACTTCACCCGATCACAGATGCGGTTGGCGGCTAGCTTCGGCTAGCGCGTCTGCTATCCAAGTAAGTCCTTCTTGTTGTGTTGCTACAGCCAGCCGCTAATACATCGATCCCACCTACAACTTTCTTCTTTGCAATCTCCATTGTTCATTAAACAAATTGCAAAAGATTCACCAACACAGATGTCCAGAATACTGTGGAATTATGAAATGAAAACAGAGCTTTTTGTATTGGCCTCAATGGGGGAGCCATACCTCTGTTCTCCTGGCTACGTCACGCGCATACGTCATATCCAAAAGAGTTTTCAGCCGGAAGTTTAGCGGGAAATTTAAAATTGCACTTTATAAGTTAACCCGGCCGTATTGGCATGTGTTGCAATGTTAAGATTTCATCATTGATATATAAACTATCAGACTGCGTGGTCGGTAGTAGTGGGTTTCAGTAGGCCTTTAATTTAACACTATAACAAGAAACAAACAAAAGGGTACAAACAAAAGGCGTGCACAAGGCGGAGAACAAACTTGGCTATGAAAATAATAAACTAGCACAAAGGCAAAAACCATGGACATGAAAAACTACACTTACTGTGACGTGAAAAAACAAACACTTACGTGGCATGGCATGAAGCATAAACTAGGGAATAAACAGGGCATGATAATGACAGAGGTAATGTCGCCCGGCCGACTGCCTGGCAACTACAAGCTGAAATAATGAGGACATGATTAACACAGGTGTGTGAGTCCAAACGTGAAACAGGTGAAACTAATGGGTTGCTATGGTGACCAAACAAGAGAGCGTAAACAGGAACTAAAAAGAGTCCAAAAATCAAACAGAACAAAGCCAAACAAAAACATGGTCAACAGACATGACACTACCGGGTATCAATTCAAATAAAATCCAACAATACCTTTGTTGTGCATGACGTCACATCCAGTTGCAAACTCAGCACTGACTCAGGCACTTTGCGGCTCAACAGGCACAGGCACAGGCACAGAGGGGGCTCAATGTAATGTTGCAATTTTATTTGCCAACAAAGCCAAGTACGCCTGATTTACACATGAACGTGAAGTAAGGCTCCATTTTTCAATATGCGCTAGCCTGATGCTAATTTATAACAGATTTGCCATGGTTAAAGTACCAATGATTGTCACACACACACCAGGTGTGGCGAAATTATTCTCTGCATTTGACCCATCACCCTTGATCACCCCCTGGGAGGTGAGGGGAGCAGTGAGCAGCAGCGGTGGCCGTGCCCGGGAATAATTTTTGGTGATTTAACCCCCAATTCCAACCCTTGATGCTGAGTGCCAAGCAGGGAGGTAATGGCTCCCGTTTTTATAGTCTTTGGTATGACTCACAACCTACCAATCTCAGGGCAGACACTCTAACCACATAGTATGCTACTGATTAGCATTAGACATTTTACATGGCGTTTTAAACACTTCCAAATTTGATAATGAAAACTATAACTTGGATGCAGGTTCAATCAAACAGTTGATGTGTAGTAAGTACGATACTTACAGTAAAAACACTTTTTTAGAGAACAACCTAGGACAATATTCAGCTTAATGGCAAAGACTACCTCCTGACTAGGCAACTCACCTAAATAACCTATAAATCAGTGGTGAAAAATTAATCGGTACAAACTGATAACCGATTTTAACTTTGGAGATATGAATACATCGTTTGGCGAGCCTCTGGATCGATCTTTTATATAATGTTTGGATCAGTCGATGTCTGGTTGGGAAGTCACGGCCGCTCTAATCTTGCGAGACGTCTGTGAGGACGTAATACGAGAGTACCGTTGTCGTTTGCGACTGACAACGACAAAGCAACATGGCAGACAGAAATTCTGATTCACTTACCGAAAGAACCAATCACAGACCAATCCATACATTTTTTTAGCCTAAATCTAGCCAACCACGGAAGGCACCACACAGTGTAAACCAATCAGAAACAACCTAAAGCGGGTCTTTGCGTCTTTATTTTTCACACACACAGGTGACTTGTCCAGGGTGTAACCTGCCTTCTGTGCCCGAATGCAGCTGGGATAGGCTCCAGCACCCCTCGTGACCCGAAGAGGGACAAGCAAGAGAAAATGGATGGATGGACTTAAGCGCAGTGTTGTCAACTTGGCGACTTTCTTGCTAAATCGAGTATCTTTCCAACTCCTCTTACTGACTTTCTTTCGCAAAAGCAACAAGCGACAGATGGAGCAACTTTTTGGGATGTTTGGAGACATAAAATCGCGTATCACTTTGGGTGCTTGGCTGGTGGATGAATGAGAAGCAGCTTGCGGGTAATAGCATTTCCAAGGCTATCGTTTGCGAAAAGGCTCACCATTTATTAAGCACTTGGAGGAATTTATCGACCAAGGGGTTTCAACCGCAGCACGTTTTTAATTGTGAAGAGATCCAGGCTTTTTCTTGGAAAAAGATCCCTAAGCTGACTTATAATTCAGCTGAGGAGAAGGCACAACCGGGACACAAGCCGGTGAAGGATAGCCGCTTGCAACTCAGAATCTACCAGACTGTTAAAAAAAATGCCAAAAATGTTCGCCGACACAAGGTAAAAAGGATTTTCCTTTGTTTTTTTTGTAGCAACATGGTTGTTAACGTTTTGGAGCGCACCAAAGGCAAAGGGACTTTTGTGTGTGTGCATGCGTTGACATTTAAGCTGGCTGTTGTTGTTGTATTGTTTGTATTACAAAAAGATTGTTGAGCCATTACCGCCTTGCTAGGTTAGTTTGATATATAAGTGTGTGTATATATACAGTACAGGCCAAAAGATTGGACACGCCTTCTCATTCGATGTGTTTTCTTTATTTTCATGACTATTTACATTGTAGATTATCACTGAAGGCATCAAAACTATGAATGAACACATGTAGAGTTATGCACTTAACCTAAAAAGGTGAAATAACTAAAAACATGTTTTGTAATCTAGTTTCTTCAAAATAGCCACCCTTTGCTCTGATTACTGCTTTGCACACTCTTGGCATTCTCTCCACGAGCTTCAAGTGGTAGTCACCTGAAATGGTTTTCACTTCACAGGTGTCATAGTTTTGATGCCTTCAGTGACAATCTACAATGTAAATAGTCATGAAAATAAAGAAAACACATTGAAATGAGAAGGTGTGTCCAAATTTTTGGCCTGTACTGGATATATATATAATATATAAATACATTATAGTGTCTTCAAAGTGTGCATTGTTTAATATAAAATAGGGACTTTTGTCCAAGTTCGAGTCCATGGTTCTCGCCCGGAAAGGGGTGGAGTGCCATCTCCGGGTTGCGGAGGAGACCCTGCCCCAAGTGGAGGACTTCAAGTACCTCGGAGTCTTGTTCACGAGGGAGGGAAGAGTGGATCGTGAGATCGACAGGCGGATCTGTGCGGCGTCTTCAGTAATGCGGACGGTGTATCGATCCGTTGTGGTGAAGAAGGAGCTGAGCCGGAAGGCAAAGCTCTCAATTTACCAGTCGATCTACGTTCCCATCCTCACCTATGGTCATGAACTTTGGGTTATGACCGAAAGGACAAGATCACGGGTACAAACGGCCGAAATGAGTTTCCTCCGCCGGGTGGCGGGGCTCTCCCTTAGAGATAGGGTGAGAAGCTCTGCCATCCGGGAGGAGCTCAAAGTAAAGCCGCTGCTCCTCCACATTGAGAGGAGCCAGATGAGGTGGTTCGGGCATGTGGTCAGGATGCCACCCGAACGCCTCCCGAGGGAAGTGTTTAGGGCCCGTCCGACCAGTAGGAGGCCACGGGGAAGACCCAGGACACGTTGGGAAGACTATCTCTCCCGGCTGGCCTGGGAACGCCTCGGGATCCCCCGGGAAGAGCTGGACGAAGTGGCTGGGGAGAGGGAAGTCTGGGCTTCCCTGCTTAGGCTGAAGAAGATGGATGGATATATGGACTTTTGTCGAGGCCAGAACCAATTATTAAAGTTTACATTGTTTCTTATGGGAAACTCTGCTTTTTATATGAACTTTTTAGTCTGCGAACCATATTCAAGACCCAATTATTGTAAGTTCGTAAATAGAGGTTCCACTGTAATAATTGCAAATAATACTCAGAAGTGTAAGAAATCAAGATATAACTGTAAATGGCAGCAAATTTTGTGGTTAAGAGGAGAGTATATTTACAGCTAGAATTCACCAAATCAAGTATTTCATACATATATTTCATACATATATATATATATATATATATATATATATATATATATATATATATATATATATATATATATATATATATATATATATATATATATATATATGTATGTATGTATGAAATACTTGACTTTCAGTGAATTCTAGCTATATTTTTTATTTTATTTTTTATTTAATTTTATTATACATATAAATAAAAGACATACTTGAATTTCAGTGTTCTGCAGGCTATCCAGTAGGTGGCAGTATTGTCCTGTTTAAGAGCGTCACAACATTGCTGTTTACGGCAGACGAACTGCTTTACGGTAGACTAAACGTGACTGCTGTTGTTGTGTGTTGTTACCGCGCTGGGAGGACGTTAATGAAACTGCTTACCAATAAACCCACATAAGAAACCAGGAACTCTCTCTCCTTGTTGTGCACTCTACTCTCTAAAAGCCGTAGATGTTATGACATCATTGGGCAGGCAAGCTGCTGGGAAAGCGGACGTGAGAACGGCTGTCCCCACTCAGGTCCGCATTGAGCTGGAGGGGGCGTGGCCTCCAGCTCCGGCTGAATACCGGGAGTTTGTCGGGAGAAAATCTCTGCCGGGAGGTTGTCGGGAGAGGCGCTGAATACCGGGATTCTCCCACTAAAAACGGGAGGGTTGGCAAGTATGACTTAACACCAATAGACAACTTTCTGGTAATGGCAACACACAAATGGGACAAACTGAAACTAATGCATACTTGCAAATGACACTCAGAAGTGGAGGGAAATGAAGATATAACAACTGGGGAGTACAGTAATCATTAAGCTCAGTGTTAAATGTTGAGAGTATTTCAGTGCCCTACTCCAAACCCCATCCACACTCGCAATATTTCATGGTTGGAATCATTGCTTGTCCAGTGCAAGGGTTCGAGATGATCAGGAGAATGTTTCCCCCACCAATGGAGAGACATGTATGTCTCCCATATTCAAGTTAGGCCGGTGTCCTGCCTTGCCCAGGGGCAGAGGAGTCCATAAACCTTTACATAACCTGATTGTAGCTCTTCAAATGTTAATCCTTACTAAAGGTTGGAGCCACTGCATGCGAAGGAGTGAATAACTTTCCCTTTCAGGAATATCATGCATGCCTTAGGGGGGCTGATACATTCCTGTTTTTGACTCTGCTACTTGATTAGGTCCCAAATTGCACCAAGAGACCCTCTCATTAAAGAGTAAAGCTGTTGCTGGGCAAGTAACCCCTGGATGCCAGTAATTGTGGAAGTCACAGGAAGAAAGAGTGATTAGTGAAAGGGTCAACAATTTCCAGAAGAGTGTCAGTCTCAATTTGGTAACTCTAAGTCTCAGTGGGTGGGACCTCTGACCCAGACATCAGTACCGAGTTGAGAGTACACTAAGACCACTTCCAATGCAACACTGTCCATTTACAGTCTTTATTTTAACAAAACACTGGTTTGTTCATATGAGTTCATGAAGAAAACAATGGCTATTCTTAACTATTATATGGTTGAAAAGTACATCTAATACCTTAGTATTTGACATGTTTTCAACCCCTGAAGGAAAATACCATACACTCAGGCTGTGCTGTAAACAAAACCCAAAACCAGTGAAGTTGGCACAATGTGTAAATCGTAAATAAAAACAGAATACAATAATTTGCAAATCTATTCAACCTATATTCAATTGAATAGACTGCAAAGACAAGATACTTAACGTTCAAACTGGGAAACGTTGTTATTTTTTGCAAATATTTGCTCATTTGGAATTTTATGCCTGCAACATGTTTCAAAAAAGCTAGCACAAGTGGCAAAAAAGACTGAGAAAGTTGAGGAATGCTCATCAAACACTTCTTTGGGACATCCCACAGGTGAAGAGGCTAATATGGAACAGGTGGGTGCCATGATTGGGTATAAAAGCAGCTTCCATGAAATTCTCAGTCATTCACAAACAAGGATGGGGCGAGGGTCACCACTTTGTGAACAAATGCGTGAGCAAATTGTCCAACAGTTTAGGAACAACATTTCTCATTCCGGGATTTCACCATCTACGGTCCGTAATATCATCAAAAGGTTCAGAGAATCTGGAGAAATCACTGCACGCAACATTGAATGCCCGTGACCTTCGAGCCCTCAGGCGGTACTGCATCAAAAACCGACATCAGTGTGTAAAGGATATCACCACATGGGCTCAGGAACACTTCAGAAACCCACTGTCAGTAACTACAGTTGGTCGCTACATCTGTAGGTGCAAGTTAAAACTCTACTATGCAAAGCAAAAGCCATTTATCAACAACACCCAGAAACGCCGCCTGCTTCGCTGGGCCCAGAAAACCAGACCCCACACATAGGGAAACATCAAATTGATAGGGAACACAAACTGTGTTGCGTTCCTCAGCAGTACCTTGCCCAAAGGCATTTTGACGCTGGTCAGAAAGTATATCTAACCAGCATCTCTCCAACTACTAATTGCAAGCAGGCTCAGAACCATGACTCTTTTGTCCTAAACCCTAAGTCCTTACAGACCAATTTACTGTCATCCAAGTATACAGTATGGTTATACTGTGTATACCAGAGGTACCTAACCTTGACTTTGATACAAATAAAAAAATAAACACATTTGTAAAACATAGTTTTGTAAATAACAAAATTGGATTTCATGTAACATGTATATATTATGGAATTCAATCTACAACCCCAAATCCAGTAAAGTTGGCACGTTGTGTAAATGGTAAATAAGAACAGAATACAATGATTTGCAAATCCTTTTCAACCTACATTCAATTAAATAGACTGCAAAGATAAGATATTTAACGTTCAAACTGGGAAACGTTGTTATTTTTTGCAAATATTAGCTCATTTGGAATTTGATGCCTGCAACATGTTTCATAAAAGCTGGCACAAGTGGCAAAAAAAGACTGAGAAAGTTGAGGAATGCTCATCAAACACTTCTTTGGGACATCCCACAGGTGAAGAGGCTAATTTGGGAACAGGTGGGTGCCATGATTGGGTATAAAAGCAGCTTCCATGAAATGCGCAGTCATTCACAAACAAGGATGGGGCGAGGGTCACCACTTTGTGAACAAATACGTGAGCAAATTGTCCAACAGTTTAGGAACAACATTTCTCAACAAGCTATTGCAAGGAATTTAGGGATTTCACCATCTACAGTCCATAATATCATCAAAAGGTTCAGAGAATCTGGAGAAATCACAGCACGCAACATTGAGTGTAAAGGATATCACCACATGGGCTCAAGAACACTTCAGAAAAACACTGTCAGTAGCTACAGTTGGTCGCTACATTTGTAAGTGCAAGTTAAAACTCTACTATGCAAACCAAAAGCCATTTATCAACAACACCCAGAAACGCCGCCTGCTTCGCTGGGCCCAAGCTCATCTAAGATGGACTGATGCAAAGTGGAAAAGTGTTCTGTGGTCTGACGAGTCCACATTTCAAATTGTTTTTGGAAACTGTGGACGTCATATCCTCCGGAACAAAGAGGAAAAGAACTATCTGGATTGTTCTAGGCGCAAAGTTTAAAAGCCAGCATCTGTGATTTTCAAATCAATGGGAGACAGGTCTGGACTACAAGCAGGCCAGTCTAGTACCCGCACTCTTTTACTTCGAAGCCATGCTGTTGTAACATGTGGCTTGTCATTGTCTTGCTGAAATAAGCAGGGGCGTCCATGATAACATTGCTTGGATGGCAACATATGTTGCTCCAAAACCTGTATGTACCTTTCAGCATTAATGGTGCCTTCACAGATGTGTAAGTTACCCATGCCTTGGGCACTAATACACCCCCATACCATCACAGATGCTGGCTTTTGAACTTTGCGCCTATAACAATCCAGGTGGTTCTATTCCTCTTTGTTCCGGAGGACACAACGTCCACAGTTTCCAAAAACAATTTCAAATGTGGACTCGTCAGACCTCAAAACACTTTTCCACTTTGCATTATCTTAGATGAGCTGGTGGCGTTTCTGGGCGTTGTTGATAAATGGCTCTCACTTTGCATAGTAGAGTTTGAACTTGCACTTACAGATGTTGCGACAAACTGTAGTTACTGACAGTGGTTTTCTGAAGTGTTCCTGAACCCATGTGGTGATATCCTTTACACACTGATGTCGCTTTTTGATGCAGTACCACCTCAGGGATCGAAGGTACATAATATCGTTGCTTACGTGCAGGGATTTCTCCAGAATCTCTGACCCTTTTGATGATATTACAGACCATAGATGGTGAAATCCCTAAATTCCTTACAATAGCTTGCTGAGAAATGTTGTTCTTAAACTGTTGGACAATTTGCTCACGCATTTGTTCACAAAGTGGTGACCCTCGCCCCATCCTTGTTTGTGAATAACTGGGCATTTCATGGAAGCTGCTTTTATACCCAATCATGGCACCCACCTGTTCCCAATTAGCCTGTTCACCAGTGGGATGTTCCAAATAAGTGTTTGATGAGCATTCCTCAACTTTCTCAGTCTTTTTTGCCACTTGTGCCAGCTTTTTTGAAACATGTTGCAGGCATCAAATTCCAAATGAGCTAATTTTTTCAAAAAATAACAAAGTTTACCAGTTCGAACATTAAATATCTTGTCTTTGCAGTCTATTCAATTGAATATAGGTTGAAAATGATTTGCAAATCATTGTATTATTTACACAAAGTGCCAACTTCACTGGTTTTGGCTTTTGTATATGAGTGAAATACCAGAAGATTGACTATCAATGGTGGAGAATAGTATGCACGGGTAGGCTTCTTCAAGTATTCCTCACCTGTCCAGAGACTTAAGCCACTGAAAAGGCTCACATCCAACACAAGTCAGCACCTAACATCGTTCTCCTTTGTGAGAAAATGACTGTGAAAGCCCACAAATGAATTAACAATGACTTCCAACACAAGGCACTTTGAACTAAGCGTGTGCTGTGAACAGAGCCAGATTGACGGGAAACTTTGACCCTGCAGCCCTCCCTTCAACAGTCCGTTATGACCTCCACAAGAGGCCGGAGGCAAATTCCCCCCTTGTGCCGCGCCAATCGTAATTACGTTCCGCACCAGCTGCTCCAGGACCAGACCTATGTAATGCACTATTCCGATCCCTACAGGTGTTTGCTGGAAGACAATGTCAACAAACACAAGGCTTAAAAGGAAATTGTGTCCCAGAGTAAGGATGGCAAGACTGCAGGGCCTTATGTCCGACTAATGTTATCATCTTATAATCAGCAGAACATGCAATGACACATTCCTAATGCCTGCTCTGAAATGAGCTCGAATGGTATGCTTGAGGCTGCAGTCAATAAATAAACAACCCACTTGCTTGTGCATTATGTAATGTTCATTTGGCAAGAGAGCTACACCTAAATTCTTGTAATGGAGCTCAACGATTTGCTGTTTTCCACCCCAATTAATCCTCTTACAGAAAAGGGAATATTCTCATGAGCACACGTTACATCAAGAGTTTTTAAGAGTACTACACAGTTCCATATACACGACAACAACATCAAGATAACCTGCATATAGAGTCATGGTCAAAAGTTTACATACACTTGTAAAGAACATAATGTCATGGCTGTCTTGAGTTTCCAATAATTTCTACAGCTCTTATTTTTTGTGATAGAGTGATTGGAGCACATACTTGTTGGTCACAAAAAACATTCATGAAGTTTGATTCTTTTATGAATTTATTATGGGTCTACTGAAAATGTGAGCAAATCTGCTGGGTCAAAAGTATACATAATAATAATAATAATAATAAATGTTATTTATAAGGCGCCTTTCTGGGCACTCAAGGACACTGTACAAGATCGAAACAATAAAATAAAATTGGATAAAAACAACAATAATAACAACAACAAAGATAGAGAAGAAAAGATGATTACAATGAATAAGCAGTCAGGAATAGGTGTGTTTTGAGTCTTGATTTGAAGAGGGATATTGAGTCCAAGTTTCGAAGGTCTGGTGGCAAAGAGATCCAAAGATGTGGGGCAGAGCGGCTGAAAGCTCGGGCACCCATGGTGGACAGTTTAAATAAACGGACAGTCAGATGATGGATGGAGAGGATCTTAGGATCTTGTTTGGCTCCCGCTGATACATACAGCAATGTTAATATTTGGTTACATGTCCCTTGGCAAGTTTCTCTGCAATAAGGCGCTTTTGGTAGCCATCCACAAGCTTCTGGTTGAATTTTTGACCACTCCTCTTAACAAAGATTGGTGCAGTTAAGCTAAATGTGTTGGTTTTCTGACATGGACTTGTTTCTTCAGCATTGTCCACACGTTTAAGTCAGGACTTTGGGAAGGCCATTCTAAAACCTTAATTCTAGCCTGATTTAGCCATTCCTTTACCACTTTTGACGTGTGTTTGGGGTCATTGTCCTGTTGGAACACCCAACTGCGCCCAAGACCCAACCTCCGGGCTGATGATTTTAGGTTGTCCTAAAGAATTTGGAGATAATCCTCCTTTTTCATTGTCCCATTTACTCTCTGTAAAGCACCAGTTCCATTGGCAGCAAAACAGGCCCAGAGCATAATACTACCACCACCATGCTTGACGGTAGGAGTGGTGTTCCTGGGATTAAAGGCCTCACTTTTTCTCCTCCAAACATATTGCTGGGTATTGTGGCCAAACAGCTCATTTTTTGTTTCATCTGACATCACATGGACAAAGTTAAGACCTTCTGGGGAAAGGCTCTGTGGTCAGATGAAACCAAAATTGAGCCGTTTGGCCACAAAACCCCGTCCTGACTTAAACGTGTGGACAATGCTGAAGAAACAAGTCCATGTCAAAAAAACAACAAATTTAGCTGAATTGCACCAATTTTGCAAAAATTCAACCAGAAGCTTGTGGATGGCTACCAAAAGCGCCTTATTGCAGTGAAACTTGCCATGTAATCAAATATTAACATTGCTGTATGTATACTTTTGACCCAGCAGATTTGCTCACATTTTCCGTAGACCCATAATAAATTCATAAAAGAACCAAACTTCATGAATGTTTTTTTGTGACCAACAAGTATGTGCTCCAATCACTCTATCAGTAAAAAATAAGAGTTGTAGAAATTATTGTAAACTCAAGACAGCCATCATATATTACATATAGTCTATTATTTGCGCACTAATGACTAGTGGTGCATCAAAAATTCAGCCGTCAAAAAAAGACTTTCCTCACCAAAACCGGATGTTGTGATGAAGTATCCACTTCCGCTGGCGGGTTGCTTCTTCCCCCGCGCACACAGATGACGTAGCTTGCCCAAAGCTAAAGGAAAAGTCACATACGGGTCGCATTCAGGTCGCATTGCCGTTTGGACTGGAGTCACATTTGAAAAGATCCGATTCCAATTGGATTCGGACTTGAAGCACTTCGTAGCGTTTAGACTGGCAAAGAAAAATCCGACCTATGTCACTTGAGGGCAAAAAAAATCAGATTTGGTGTGCAGCGTTAACGGGGCAAAATAAACACATTGCTGTCTGAGCAACTAAGATATTCAATTGTGCACGTTGAACCTACAAGTTGTGCTCTCTTAGAACAGACTGATGCTCGGAGGAATACAAGACGGATGGGCTTTTACGATGCGTTCGAAGAACGCTGAACAGGGTAGGATGCCACAACGCCGGCCATAAATTATAAATAACACTATTAATCGATTCTATTTGTTGCGCACTTTTTATTTAAATAAATCTTAAAGTGCTACAGTACAAACCAATATTCAAAACAATTCATCTTAGCCATTAAAATAGATAAATACTAAGACTAAGAAACATAAGAATACAATACCGTATTTTCCGGACTATAAGGCACACTTAAAATATTTTTTTTTTCCCTCAAAACTCAACAGTGCGCCTTATAACCCAGTGCGCCTAATGAATAAGTTTGGTTGAGCTTACCCACCTCGAAGCTATTTTATTTGGTACATGTTGTAATGATAAGTGTGACCAGTAGATGGCAGTCAATCATAAGAGATATGTGTAGTCTCAAGTAAAGAACATTGAAAATATAGAACATTACACACGGCGCTCAGAAATCTATCAAAATGTTTTAGTACGACTTTGGTAAGCTATGAAGCCGCACCGCTTGAGGGATTGTCGGCGCATTAAACATCCATCCATTCATCCATTTTCTACCGCTTGTCCCTTTCGGGGTCGCGTGGGGGTGCTGGAGCCTATCTCAGCTGCATTCGGGCGGTAGGCGGGGTACACCCTGGACAAGTCGCCACCTCTTCACACGCATTAAACATACAAGTATTATTATGGTGTGTGTATAAGGTAAGACATATTATCTGGCGTTTTGTTTTACAATATTATGCAAAAGCAACGTTTCTTACCTCATGGCAAGATCTGTTTTTGGGATCTGTATAAATCCTGAAAAATTGCGCGTATCCACCTTTGTAGTCTGTGCCGACACCGTAGTCGATAAGCTTTTTTTTTTTCTTTATCTTCTTGTTATGTCATTCTTGTCATTCTCTGCTGTTGCCATTTTTAATATAAAGTAGTGTAAAATTCTTACATATATCTGTCAGTAAACTCGCCATGAAAGCGCTAAAACATACCGGCGTAGTGAGTTTACATTATTCACCCAAGGAACTTTAGTTATTAGAGAGTTTCGGTCAGACGTTTTTCCCCGGGACACATTTCCTGTGTTGTTGTTTCCGGATGAGGAGATGCTGCTCCGTTATTGATTGAAGTAAAGTCTGAATGTCATTAAAACAGTTACTTCCATCCTTTGACACTTCTTCCACTCCCGTCCTTGCACGCTACACCGCTACAACAAAGATGACGGGGGGGGAAAAGACGCTGTCGAAGGTGAGCCACGTAAATAAGACCGCCCACAAAACGGCGCATCCTGAAGCGACTGTCAGAAAGCGGCTTGAAGATCATCTGTAAAACATCATCTACAACGCACTTCTTGTCGGGATTCCCAGCAAAAACATCCAGAAGCTACAATACGTACAGAATAGTGCTGCTAGGATCCTGATGAGAGTGAGGAAATATGATCATATCACACCAACTCTCAAATCCCTTCACTGGCTTCCTGTTCCACTCAGGATTGAATTCAAAGTCTCCCTATAAACCTACCAGTGCCTCCATGGAAATGCCCCCCCTCTACCTCAAAGAACTACTCACCCCCCTAATCCTCTGCTCCGGACAGGCTAACCTCCTCCAACCTCCGAGGACAAAGCTACGAACAATGGGAGACCGGGCTTTATGCCTTGCCGCTCCCAGTTTGTGGAACACTCTCCCTGACCACCTGAGGGCACCACAGACTGTGGATGCTTTTAAAAAAGCCTTTTTTTTAATAGATATATGCATACTAGTTTTAGCTATTTGGCTGTTGTAGTTTTTATTTTTTTAAATTTTTTATTATCTTTTTATTTTATTTTTTTTAATACCCTGTATCACTTTGAAGTTGTTTACTCAATGTAAAGTGCTTTTTACAAATACAATCTATCATTATTATTATCTATGCAACATTTGGACCAAAGAACCACCATTACATGTTATGTAGACCACAAGGAAGTGTTTTACATTTAAGAAAAAAATAACAATAATATGACTCCTTTAATGCGCCCTATAATCCGGTGCGCCTAATATATGAAAAAAGATCAAAAATAGACCATTCATCGACAGTGCGCCTTATAATCCGGTGTGCCCTATGGTCCGGAAAATACGGTACATAAGAAACACCAAAACATGCAAAATAGTGGCTTTTTTTAACAATGTGTCTATTTATTTGAGTTATTTGAAATAACTAATACTTGGTCAAAAGATGAAGTATAAGTGTGTATAAGTACTTTTTGAGCCCATTCAACAATAACCACAATAATAATAATGCAATAATAATATAGCTGCCAACAAAAATCCCCCCCAGAGAAAAAAAAAAGGAAAGTGCAGGACTTCTATTATCAGCAGACTCTCCGTGGACCATGAAGATACAAACAGTAGGAGAGGCCTTTGCAACTTTAGATGACAACAAAGATTTACGGCTGCAGGAGTCATGTTATTTTAGGATCATGCAAAGTAAACATCGACTGTTGTTATTATTGATTATATTTCTAACCGGCAGTCTTGTAAGATGACAGCTGAAGAAAAGACGGCAGGTACTTTTGTGTACATCTTCATCTCCCACACGGAACTGTGGCAATAGCGCCAGAAAAAAAACCAATACACAGTTCCGGCCTTCACAAGAAATTGCTGTGTGTTATCTTCCTGTCTCCCAATAAGTAGCTTACATATTTACGGTTATTATTTTGCACTTGAGGATATTTTCACTTGCAAACCCTTTCTGATTTCAAAATGTCACTTTTCAGACTTTGGAGGAAGTTTAAGCTGTCCAAAGTGTTATATGACCAAGAAAACAAAACAAACTACATTTGTATATTGTAACAGATTTGAGACATTTTTAATATTTAAGTGTAGCTCGAGTTAAATTGAATTTAATCGAATCCAATCGTGATTCACCCATTTAGAACCTTATGAATCGAAATGGTATCGATTTGGGAATTTGGCCATGACACCCAGCCATAATGAGGTGCGTCTAACAGTTTAATAGTCACTCCATTTATGTCATGATCCGGGAGCTCTGCTGCCGCCTGTCTTCTTTTTGTTGCAGTGCCTGGTTTCTGGGTGAATCAGAATCAGAATCAGAAGTACTTTATTAATCCCCGAGGGGAAATTAAGACGCACACCCAGTGTTTCCCATAAACTGCCAAGATACCTGTGGCGGTGGGGGCGTGGCTATGGGCGTGGTCACCATGACATCATCGAGTAATTTGCATAATTTACTACAATGATATGATTTTCTCTAAAAAGGCTCAAAAAATGTATACTTACTAATTAATAATAACAGTTTTCTTTTAAACGTCCATCCATCCATCCATTTTACAATATAATTACAACACTTTATGTACATATTTCTATACAGATTTGAACAATAAGTTATTCACTGAAATATATTTATTAATTGTGGTTCTTACAAAAAATATATCTTATAAAATATAAAAGCTAAAATGTCTCTTAAAGCTCTGCCCCTTTAATTAGTGCATACTAAATAATTTAACTTTAGCCTACTACTACAACCATATTATTTACCAGCAACATAAAGTGAAACAGAGGCAGAGGTGTCCTGCCACAGTCAGTAACAAATAAACAGAAAACAGTAGTGGTCAAATACAAATAAGGCAACAAGAGAAGTATCTTACATTTCTCTTTTGTAAAGTAAATCTGAACAGCCTATATGGGCATCTACATCAACTATATGATTTGCTTGAGAAGCTAGAAAGGACAAAAAAAAAAAAAAAAGTTTTATTTATTTTTTAATTTTTTATTTGTGGCGGACGTAATTCTTTCGTGGCGGGCCGCCACAAATAAATGAATGTGTGGGAAACACTGCACACCTCATACTCGTTTCTTCCTGACTACTTAAGCTCTCCAGTCCCTTCACTCAGCGCCAATAGATTCCTGATGGCTCACCCTTTCAGTCGTGCTTTGGCTCCACTCACGCTTCTCGTTTCCTGTGGCTCAGCCCCGATGTTGCCGTGTAGTGTTAACTCTTATCTCTCCACAACTTCTGTGTGCGAGATCTGTTTCTCCACTCCTTAAGGGTGCATTCTTACTTATTTTTTCTCACTCTTTTTAGAGTGTGCTTTTTGTTAATATCCTGATTTATTGGATGCTCTGCTTGGGGTCCTAATCCTAAGCCAATCGTGACAATTTAGCTACAAATAGCTCTCTGTATGATGCCGCACAGTTTTGCATTAAGTTGTGCAAAATTCCACATTTGAAATTCAATTCATTTTAAGAATTAGATGTATGAAAGTCAGTGTTTTATGTGGTTGAATCTACCGTATTTTTCGGAGTATAAGTCGCTCCGGAGTATAAGTCGCACCAGCCGAAAATGCATAATAAAGAAGGAAAAAAACATATATAAGTCGCACTGGAGTATAAGTTGCATTTTTTGGGGAAATGTATTCGATAAAACCCAACACCAAGAATAGACATTTGAAAGGCAATTTAAAATAAATTAAGAATAGTGAACAGGCTGAATAAGTGTACGTTATATGAGGCATAAATAACCAACTGAGAACGTGCCTGGTATGTTAACGTAACATATTATGGTAAGAGTCATTCAAATAACTATAACATATAGAACATGCTATACGTTTACCAAACAATCTGTCACTCCTAATCGCTAAATCCCATGAAATCTTATACGTCTAGTCTCTTACGTGAATGAGCTAAATAATATTATTTGATATTTTACGGTAATGTGTTAATAATTTCACACATAAGTTGCTCCTGAGTATAAGTCGCACCCCCGGCCAAACTATGAAAAAAGCTGAGCTGCCATTTTGTTCACCGTAATAAACCGTTGTACTTAGACTTAGACAAACTTTATTGATCCACAAGGGAAATTGTTCCACAGAGTAGCTGAGTTACAAAGGATGGAAAGGCTAACGATGGAAACGATAATGCAGGTATAAAGTAGACTAAAATGCACCATAGTAGCAATATAAAATATAACATAAGTGTAATATTTACATATTATATATATGTATGTATATACCAGTTTTCAATTTACATTAATACATTTTAAAAACAACAACCGTAGGTTTTATGGTAAAGAAAAAATGGCAACTTAGTTGACAGAATTTTAAAGTTTTTTTGTTTTGTTTTTTACTGTATAAAAAAAAAAGGTACTATTTTTCCATTTACAGTAATATGTTGTAAAAACACTGTAAATCTATCAATTTTTTTGAGTGTTCATAAAAAAAATTATCCAACGCACAAGCAATTATTTAATAATATGAGGCGAAAACTTATATGTTCATATAAATAAAATAAAAATAATAATTAAAAAAATTTAAAAAAAATAAAAAAATATTATGAGGCGGAAACTTATACGTTTATATTCATATTATTCACTGCTACATGCGGCCCTCTAAGGACACTGCGATTTGGCCCTCAGTGAAAACGATTATGACACGCCTGGTTGAAGGTAAAATTCTGGCGACTGAGCTGCCAATTTTTCACCATAAAATCTATTGTCATTTTTACCGTGTACAAGTTGATCGCTAACTTGCTTTTCTGAATAATAGTGCATGCAGATATTTGAGTATAATACTTACCTTATTAGATAATATTAAAGTTGAAAAGATATGCAATGGGTTTTTTTTCTATTGCTTTATTGACGCTTGTTACAGTAGGAAGGGCATTCATATGGCCGGATTTGTCGCGGTTTACCTGACACATGAAACGTGACGAAGTGGGGGGAGTGCACAATCCACTTTAGCCGTTGGACGGTAGTAGAGTGTTAAATATCTTAAAATGTATTTTGTGGCAATTTCAACTTTGACCACAGCATCAGTCGCGAGGTAGAGTGGCGCTTTCCATCATTTTCAGCAGACTGCAATGCAAAATTATTAACCAACCCCTCACCTTCCTCTCACGTGAGGTCCACCCAGAACTGGGTCCATATGAATCCATTCCCTACTGTATTTCCAGGCTTAAACGAGCCAGATCTGGCCGCCGGGCCTAGACTTTGACACATGTGCTGTGGCTACGTGATTATCAAACTGTTACATGATGTAGTGGTGCGCCAACGAATCACTTGATTAAAGTACAGCGTTTCATTTTGCTATATTCAAACACAGTGTTACTGTTCAAAACGTCTGTAAGGTTACAGTGGCCAAAATATTAACTATACTTCTTATGTACAAAACCCAAAACCAGTGAAGTTGGCACGTTGTGTAAATGGTAAATAAAAACAGAATACAATGATTTGCAAAACCTTTTTAGCCTATATTCAATTGAATAGACAGCAAAGACAAGATACTTAACGTTCGAACTGGTAATATAAGTTATTTTTTGCAAATATTAGCTCATTTGGAATTTGATGCGTGCAACATGTTTCAAAAAAGCTGGCACAAATGGCAAAAAAGACTGAGAAAGTTGAGGAATGCTCATCAAACACTTATTTGGAACATCCCACGGGTGAACAGGCTATTTGGGAACAGGTAGTTTCCAAGAGAATCTGGAGAAATCACTGCACGTGAGTGATGATATTACAGACCTTCGATCCCTCAAGCGGTATTGCATCAAAAAGCGACATCAGTGTGTAAAGGATATCACCACATGGGCTCAGGAACACTTCAGAAAACCACTGTCAGTAACTACAGTCCGTCGCTACATCTGTAAGTGCAAGTTAAAACTCTACTATGCAAAGCGAAAGCCATTTATCAACAACACCCAGAAACGCCGCCGGCTTCGCGGGGCCCGAGCTCATCTAAGATGGACTGATGCAAAGTGTAAAAGTGTTCTGTGGTCCGACGACTCCACATTTCCAAATTGTTTTTGGAAACTGTGGACGTTGTGTCCTCCGGAACAAAAAGGAAAAGAACCATCCGGATTGTTATAGGCGCAAAGTTCAAAAGCCAGCATCTGTGATGGTATGGGGGTGTATTAGTGCCCAAGGCATGGGTAACTTACACATCTGTGAAGGCACCATTAATACTGAAAGGTACATACAGGTTTTGGAGCAACATATATTGCCTGGACGCCCCTGCTTATGTCAGCAAGACAATGCCAAGCCACGTGTTACAACAGCGTGGCTTCACGGTAAAAGAGTGCGGGTACTAGACTGGCCTGCCTGTAGTCCAGACCTGTCTCCCATTGAAAATGTGTGGCGCATTATGAAGCCTAAAATACCACAGCGGAGACCCCCGGACTGTTGAACAACTTAAGCTGTACATCAAGCAAGAACGGGAAAGAATTCCACCTGAAAAGCTTCAAAAATTGGTCTCCTCAGTTCCCAAACGTTTACTGAGTGTTGTTAAAAGGAAAGGCCATGTAACACAGTGGTGAAAATGTCCCTGTGCCAACTTTTTGCAAAAAAATAAAATTAAATGTGTTTCTCAGTTCAATTGAATATAGGTTGAAAAGGATTGGCAAAACATTCTATTTTTATTTACCATTTACACAACGTGCCAACTTCACTGGTTTTGGGTTTTGTAAAACAACTGCCTTGTTTTTGATGAATACTTAGGCCTACTACGCTACTGCATTTTAACGTTGGTCATCGGGTACTTGGAGAGCCACGTTTTTTTCTGAGGTGGTACTTGGTGAAAAAAGGTTTGACGGCCACCGCTGTTGATGATGAATTCGGACCTCTATAAAACGAGACGGGTCAAATGGTCGTCCGCGCTAAACACGTGAGCACCGAGGCTGGCGAGGGGCTCACACGCCGCCAGTAACAACATAGCTGGATGTGACGAGTGCAGTTAGAGGTAAACATCTTCGTCAAACATCATGCGCATACACACAACACGAGAGGGGGGCTGGAGGGTGTTAGAGGCTGTTATTCATTATCCACACGACTGCATTCCAGGGCCGGACAAAAGAGGTTATCACCACCATCACTCCGGGGCGAGCAACAGAGAGGGATTTAAGCAGGTTCTCAAACAAGATGCCCCCACCTGATAACCTCAAATCTTGCCATTACACCATTCCCACATGTCCTGGTGCATTCACAAATAGGGGGGGGGGAGAGAAAAGGGGGGCAGAAGTAAGAAGTTTGAATGAGAGGGAGGCTGCGACAGTGATGGAGAGAAAGATAGGGAGACAGGAAGTCATTCAGGTGGACAAAAACAACACAACTTGACCTACAAAGGTCACTTGGGAGGAGGGGTGAAAGGTCAGCCAGGTAGCCCGACGTGAACATACCTTTTTTGAACTCCTCCAACATGGCGTCCAGCTTGGTGTCGTTAAAGACAAAGTGCAACGGGTGGCTGTAAAACTTAGTGATGGTTTTAAGCGGCGTGCAATCATCCGGGTCCACGAAGGCCAGGTCCTTGACGAAGAGCAGGTCCACTATGTTGGAGCGCTCGCCCTCGAAGACCGGGATGCGCGTGTATCCGCTCTTCATGATCTCCGACATGGTGTTGAAGTCCAGCGTGGCGTCCCCGGGGATCATGAAGCAATCCCGCAGCGGCGTCATCACCACCTCCACCGTCTTGGTCCTCAGCTCCAGCGCGCCCTGGATGATGTTGAGCTCCTCCTTGACCAGGTCGTTGTACGGGTCGGTGACGCGCAGCATCTCCAGGAGCTTCTCCCGGTTGTACACGGTCCCGATCTCTTGGCCCAGAAGGTAGTCCAGCAGCTTGCTCACCGGGTAGGAGGCGGGGAAGGTGAGCAGCATGAAGAACTTGGTCAGGAAGATGGTGTTGGCGCCCACGGCCAGGCCGTGCCTGGAGCAGATGGCCTGGGGCACGATTTCCCCGAAGATCACTATTCCGATGGTGGACATGACCACGGCGATCAGCCCCGACCCGGCGATATCATCCAGGAGGATGGTCAGGGTGGTGTTCACCAGCACGTTCCCCAGCAGGAGCGAGCAAAGCAAGTAATTCCCTTGGCTCCGGACCGGCTCGATCTTCTTGGCGTAGTTCTTCTCCCGCTCCGTGCCGCAGTTCTGGACTATCTGCAGCTCCATGGGGTCCAGGGCCATGAGCCCCAGGTTCAGGCCGCTGAACATCCCCGACAGACAGAGCAGCATGGAGATGAAGATGACCTGGAGCCAGAAGGGCAGCAGGAACTTCTTCTCCTCCACGACTATGACCCGGGTGTCGTCGCCGTCGTGGTAGATCCAGGTGTTCTCCGTCCACGGGTCGCGCGTCCCCGCCGCGGCGACGATGCAAAGGTAGTAGGACTTGCTCCTCTCCGTCTTCCGCAGAGGCTTGACGTCGATCTCCACCACGCCGGACGTCTTCCTGCTCACGACGATACTGGGCAGGATAATGATATCTGACGTCCTGATACCGCAGGGGTGCGAGGCGGAGGGGTCCTCCCGGCTGCGGTTGTCCCCGCCGGGGCTCCCCGCCGCGCGGCTCCTCTCATGCTCCGTGAAGGCGATCTTGGACCACGTCTCGTTGTCGATGTTCTGCCCGTAGACTCGCAGTTTGACCCGGTAGCGCTCGCTCACCCGCAGGAAGCCGCGGTCCATGAAGGAAATGTCATCCGTGTCCTCCAGGCGGAGGCCGGTAATGACGGTCTCCTCCGACCCGTCCTTGCCACTGGTGGGGGCGACGAAGCAGCCCGAGGCGGTCAGGAGAATGAACGTCAACGCGCGGACCCGGTGCTTCACTGACGCCATTTTCGGCGCTGCCATAATGACAAGATGAATGAAGAAGACTTTTGAAAATCAGAGCCGGTCGGAGTCCGCCTTCATCTCCGCGGAGGGTTGCCGTGACTTGCGCATCAGGACCCCGCTTCGCTCCCCAGCTACGTGTTCCGACACTGCCGCTGGCTTACGGGCTAACTCGTGCCTGGCTTCGGACTTCCCTCCCGGACGGACGGGGACGGCAGCCAATCAGAAGAGGGCTGGAGGCAAAAAAAACAATTACAAAAAAAAAAAAAAAAAAAAAGAAGGGGCGGGGCGTGTGGCCGCGCGGTGACGAATCACATTCCGTGACAAGTGCACCTCACGTCAAGACGCGGATATTGTGTGGAATAAGATGTGAAAATACATTTGACCTTTGCGACCTCATTATAATATATAAGTTTTATATTCATAAATGGAAGTTTCTCAATACCCGACCTGTTTTTGTGCTTTTAAAAAAGAATTAGAACTCTACTTTAAACACTGTGGTGTCCAAAGTGCGGCCCGGGGGCCATTTGCGGCCCGCAGCTAATTGTTTACTGCTTCCACAGTGGAGTGTTTTAAGTCTTGTCTTAAGACCCGCTTTTATTCTTTGGCTTTTAACACTACGTGAGTTGTGTGGTCTTCTGTCCTCTGTTGTCCTGTGTTTTTTTTAAATAAATTTTGATGTCTATTTTACTGTTTTAATTGGTTTTACCCTTTAAAATCGTTTTTAATCATATTTATTTTTTATATTGTCTCTGTATTGGTTTTCTATTCATTTATTCTTTGTTTTTATTCAGTCATTGGTGTAGCATAATATTGTTTTTAATATTGTTTTTAACATGGCTGTGCAGCACTTTGGAAACATTCTTGTTGTGTAAATGTGCTATATAAATAAAGTGGATTGGACACATTCTGGAAATACTATTGCAAAAATAAAAAAGAACATTAAAAAAAGTGGAATGTGGTGAAATCTAACGAGAAAAAAGTCGCAATGTTGACACAAAAGCTGCCATGTAGGCTGTTTTTTTCTTTTCTTTTGTCTTTCTTTATTTTTCTTTTTTTGCCATTGCTCAAAAAAAAAAATAAAAATGACAAAAAAAAAATCCATGTTATAATGAATTATTTTCAGGGCTGCAATTACTTCCAAATATTTCACTTTAAAATGTTTTATGTGGTAAATATTGCATATATTGTGTAGTAGCCATATAAAAACATCAAAGTTTTATTTGACAAAAGCGCATAAAACAAACAAAATAATAGTTCCAGCATAAAATCGACAGATATATCTGAAGTTGATCTCGTAACTTAAGTGTTGAAAGTAAAAGAAAAACCTAATGAAAATGTATCACTTTATGAGTGGGGCACCTTTTGGATCCCAAATATATTTAGTGATTTTTTTTTAATCTTTTCACTGTGATTACTGTGAATTAAAATCAATGGTGTCCTGCATTATTGATATTTTAGGGCTCTAATTACTAAATACTGCATATTTCAGTTTTACTATAAAAAAAACTAAGTTGTTTTTGACAGAAAAGCCATAAAACATTTTTTTTTAATTTGTATTACTTTATATCAACTTGAAGTTGATATAGAGCAGGGGTGTCCAAAGTGCGGCCCGGGGGCCATTTGCGGCCTGCAGCTAATTGTTTACCGGCCCGCCACACATTCTGTAAATACTATTGTAAAAATAAAAAAGAACATTAAAAAAAGTGTAATGAGGTGAAATCTAACGAAAAAAGTCGCAATGTTGACACGAAAGCTGCCATGCAGGCTGTTTTTTTTTTTTTTTTTGCCTTTCTTTATTTTTCTTTTTTTGCCATTGCTCAAAAAAAAAAAAATAATGACAAAAAATCCATGTTATAATGAATTATTTTCAGGGCTCCAATTACTTCAAATATTTCACTTTAAAATGTTTTATGTGGTAAATATTGCATATATTGTGTAGTGGCCATATAAAAACATCAAAGTTTTCTTTGACAAAAGCGCATAAAACAAACAAAATAATAGTTCCAGCATAAAATCGACAGATATATCTGAAGTTGATCTCGTAACTTAAGTGTTGAAAGTAAAAGAAAAACCTAATGAAAATGTATCACTTTATGAGTGGGGCACCTTTTGGATCCCAAATATATTTAGTGATTTTTTATTTATCTTTTCACTGTGATTACTCAAAAATATGAAAGAATTAAAATCAATGGTGTCCTGCATTATTGATCTTTTAGGGCTCTAATTACTAAATACTGCATATTTCAGTTTTACTATAAAAAAAACTAAGTAGTTTTTGACAGAAAAGCCATAAAACATGTTTTTTAATTTGTATTACTTTATATCAACTTGAAGTATATATAGAGTTTTACTGTAACCGTTAAATAATTGAAAAAAAATAATAATCTGATTTATTTTTAACATTTTAATGACTGAGACCCTTTATGGTCCCCGGGACCCCTTAAGGTAAAATAAATAAAAAAATCCATATATTTTGTTATGGTTTGAAAATGAAAAATATCAAAATGGCCCCCACATGCTTTAATTTTTCCGTGTGCGGCCCTCAGTGGAAAAAGTTTGGACACCCCTGCTCTAAGGTGTGAAAACTTTGATGCTGTGCTCCAAATTTGGATTATTTACGGAGTTTATGTGAGCCTATGTCTTTACATTATATATATATATATATATATAGCATTATATTTTAGTAAATTAATTGAGTTTACAACCCCCTGGCGCTGTTTCTGTACTTGTTTTCATTATTATTATTTCTTGATTGTATGTAAATGTTGCATATTATAAATAAAGGTTTATAATATAAGAAAAATTAAAAAACAAAGAAGCGCGACTTTTAGAAGAGAAATCACATTATAAGACTTCATTGGACACCCGTAGGAATGACATCATCACGTTTATAATATACCAAGCGGTGTCCAAAGTGCGGCCTGGGAGCCATTTGTAGGACTAAAAAAAAAATATATACAAATAAAAACACGGCATAAATTAGTACAAAATACAACAAAAAGACACAATGTAAACCAAAAAAAGCTGAAATGTTGATACAAGCAGAAATTAATAATTGAGTTTGAGTTTATTTCGAACAATAATTGGTATATTTAGCATTCTATTTAAGTTAATTTATTGAGTTTACAACCCCCTGGCACTGTTTCTGTACTTGTTTTCATTATTATTATTTCTTGATTTTATGTAAATGTTGCATATTATAAATAAAGGTTTATAAAATTAAAAAAAATTTAAAAAACAAAGAAGCGCGACTTTTAGAAGAGAAATCACATTATAAGACTTCATTGGACACCTGTAGGATGACGTCATCGCGTTTACAATATACCAAGTGGTGTCCAAAGTGCGGCCTGAGAGCCATTTGTAGGACTAAAAAAAAACCAAATATAAATAAAAACACAGCATAAATTAGTAAAAAATACAACAAAAAGGCAAAATGTAAACCAAAAAAAGCTAAAATGTTGATACTAGCAGAAATTAATAACTTGGTATATTTAGCATTCTATTTTAGTTAATTTATTGAGTTTACAACCCCCTGGCGCTGTTTCTGTACTTGTTTTCATTATTATTATTTCTTGATTGTATGTAAATGTTGCATATTATAAATAAAGGTTTATAATATAAGAAAAATTAAAAAACAAAGAAGCGCGACTTTTAGAAGAGAAATCACATTATAAGACTTCATTAGACACCTGTAGGGATGACGTCATCACGTTTATAATATACCAAGTGGTGTCCAAAGTGCGGCCTGGGAGCCATTTGTAGGAGTAAAAAAATAAATAAATACAAATAAAAACACAGCATAAATTAGTAAAAAATAAACAAAAAGGCACAATGTAAACCAAAAAAAAGATGAAATGTTGATAATAGCAGAAATTAATAACTTGGTTCTCAAGCTTTTTTCACTAAATACAACCTCAGAAAACACCTGGTACCTAATGACCAACATGACAATACAGTGGTGTAATAGGCCTAGATATCCATTAAAAACTAGGCAGAGGTTTTATATAACAATCACTGATCTACAACCTACTTGTGAGTTTTAGAACAGAAATCACATTATAAGACATCATTGGACACCTGTAGGATGACGTCATCACGTTTACAATATACCAGCGGTGTCCAAAGTGCGGCCTGGGAGCCATTTGTAGGACTAAACTAAATAAATAAATAAAAACACAGCATAAATTAATAAAAAATACAACAAAAAGGCACAATGTAACCCAAAACAGCTGAATTGTTGACACTAGCAGCAATCAGTAACACGCAGCATTGGTTCTTTTTCACTAAGTACTACCTCAGAAAACACTTGGCTTTTGACTTAGACTTCCTTTTATTGTCATTCACATTTGAACTTTACAGTACAGCTAAGAACTACATTTTGTTGCATTAGCTCGTTGTAGTGCAGGATAAAAGAGCAATAAATAAAGCAGATATAAATAGATATAGATATAGCTATAAAGCAGATATAAGTAAATATATTACTGTACAGATAAATATATTGCACTTTTGCATATGCATCCACATTTATGGATGTATGTTATATTGTCTTTATATTTCCCAGCCAGTTAATCCGTTTTTGGGGGGGAATTGAGGGGATTATTATGATGCGTTCAAGAGTCTTATGGCCTGAGGGAAGAAGCTGTGACAGAACAAGTACCTAATGACCAATATTAAAATACAGTAGTGTTATAGGCCTAAATATTCATTAAAAACTAGGCAGAGGTTTCATTTAACAATCACTTATCTACAATGGGGCAGCATGGTGGGCCAGGGGTTAGTGCGTGTGCCTCACAATACGAAGGTCCTGAGTTCAATCCCCAGGCTCGGGGTCCTTCTTTGTGGAGTTTGCAGGTTCCCTCCGGGTAGTCCGGTTTCCTCCCACCTCCAAAGACATGCACCTGGGGATAGGTTGATTGGCAACAAAAGGGACAAGCGGTAGACAATGGATGATCTACAATGAATCTTCCAAAAAAAATAATTCATTTCAATATTTTTTATTTAAAAAGGTGAAACTATTACATAAATCCACACACATTTTATTTCAAGAATCTATTTTTTTTATGTTTTGATCTTTACTGTTTTTACTTTGTCTAGTTTTCTGTTTTTAAGTTAATTTCTGTATTTATTGCTTTTTTGTATTGTATTTGTATTGCTTGTAAAGTGATTATTATTTTACTGATTGTAGCATACAGCTAATACAAAAGTTAAAATATTGTTTTTTGTTCTATTTCGCAAAATACATTTAATTGGTCTCTTAGTTTGATTGAACTTCTGAAATCATAAAGTTTTGCACAGTATTCTAATTTATAATAGTGCTCCTGTTTAACTCTTTTTTGGTTGCCTCTTTACAAAATAAAAAAAAAAATGTATAAAATATTAAGGGTTTGGACAACCCTGCAATATTGTGTACAAACTAAGTATTGTCTAGTTTGAACTTCATTAACAACTCTCAGACTTTGTGGTAATGCAATTTATTGATCTAAATCTTTGTTGAGAATAGACAAAAAGGTGAAAAACTTGACCATTTCTTGGTGTTTTGTCAATACAGTATAGAAAATCATTGTATAATGTGCAGACTGTATTCAATCCTGCTGCTTCACCAAAATAGCCAATTACTTGCTTATACAGTACAGTCCTTATATGTCATCAACAATTTGTATAACAGTGCAGTTACAGTAGGCAATATAAATTTAACTTTAATATACTTTAGATAAGTCAGTGTACAGCTTGTCGCAGTAAAAATATTTGATTATCCACGAAAAAACAAACCAACATTACTGCAGGACACAGTTGTAAAGTTCACTGTCAGTTTGACAATAACGTCACTATTGTGAGGAACTCGCATGGCTGCGGCGGTTGTGACCCCAAGATGCAGGAAACAGGAGGACAACAGGCAGGTAAGCGATTGTATCACGCTCAAAACAAGGAGAAGTCATGCATCCAGCATAAGGTCCCTAACATAGTCAATCCACCAGCACTGAGGAACAGGCAAGGCATGCAGGCATAAATAGCCATCTGAGTGGCAACTGCAACCGGGTGTGCCCGGCTGCCAATCAGGGACAGGTGAGGGAAATGAGTGATCAAGGAGACATACAGGAAGGGGAATGAAAATAATAGCGCCGACAGGAAACAAACACCAAACAAGGAACCACCACCAGAAGTGAAGTGACAGATCGTCACAACTATGCTAGTTTATTTTCAATGACTTATACATCTTTATCGCTACACAACATACTTGTCAACCCTCCCAATTTTCCCGGGAGACTCCCAAATTTCAGTACCTCTCCCGAAAATCTCCCGGGGCAACCGTCCTCCCGAATTTCTCCCGATTTCCACCCGGACAACAATATTGGGGGCCTTTAGCGTCCTCTACAACATGTCGTCACGTCCGCTATTCCTCCATACTTGCAGCATGCCGGCCAAGTCACATAACATCTACGGCTTTAACACACACATAAGGGAACGCACTTCATACTTGATCAACAGCCATACAGGTCACACTGAGGGTGGCCGTATAAACAACATTTACACTGTTACAAATATGCGCCACACTGTGAACCCACACCAAACAAGAATGACAAACACTTTTTGGGAGAACATCCGCACCGTAACACAACATAAACACAACAGAACAAATACTCAGAACCCCTTGCAGCACTAACTCTTCCGGGACGCTACAATATACACCCCCGCTACCACCAAACCCCCATCTCCCGAATTCGGAGGTCTCAAGGTTGGCAAGTATGCTACACAAGCTGTAAACGGACTACTCCAAATTATGTCCAAGTTTCATTTAAAATATATACTAAAAGGCTTGTTGAAAAGCGAGGGATGTACTTTGTGACTAACTCATGGGAAAAAAGGTCATGTTTTGGATCAAACGAACACCATTCCTTCATGTTGTAACACTCACAATGTGTACTAGTTGTACAGTGGAAGCTCTCAATACTTTGTGACTAGATGAAAAAACTCTAAACCGGGGGTGTCAAACTCATTTTAGATCGGGGGCCACATGGAGAAAAATCTACTCCAAAGTGGGCCGGACTTGTAAAATCACGGCACGATAACTTAAAAATAAAGACAACTTCAGATTGTTTTCTTTGTTTAAAAATAGAACAAGCACATTGTGAAAATGTACAAATCATAATGTTGTTGGGGTTTTTTTTTACACTTACATGTTGTGGTTAATAGTATTCTATCTTTATTTGTCATTATTTATATTTTCTGAATAAATGATGTGACAATGTTCGTCAGTTAACTCATCGGTGTTCATTTTCAATCTATCAAGATAAAAAAAATATATCAAAATCCAATTACAGTATGTTATTTATGTAGTTTGATAATTTTCCTTGACTGATGCACTAACATTATGTGGTTTATTTTGTACATATGTAGCATCATCTACAAAGATACAAAGAATTGCTATTGCGACATCCAGCGGACACATTTAGAACAGCTGTTTCTTTCATTCAAAAATTTCAGGTTAAATTTTATACTTAGCAAACTCATCCCGCGGGTCGGATAAAACCTGTTTGCGGGCCTGATCCGCCCCTCCGGCCGTACGTTTGACACCCCTGCTCTAAATCATCATGTGTAAAGGCATTCAAATTGATATAGCATGACAAGACATGTATTTATTATTACCGTAACATTCAGCAATTCATGTCGTTTATTAAAACCATGTGGCAAAATTAACTAAAGTCATTCAAACTAGAAGTGGTACAGCAGAAACATAATTAGAAGTGTGCCGTTTAGGAGTAAGACATATCACACCAAAACGCACTAAAAAGTTGAATTATTTGGACTGTAGATTGTGAATGTTACTAATAGTTTAGTGCAGGGGTGTCCCTCTGCTAAGCTATCTGAACTAAACCGCTTAACTGCAAAGTGTAATATCAAGTAACATATTGTATCTCAATGATATTCAATGTCTTTTATTTTGAATAAAAAATGGCCTACGAGCCACACTTTGGACACCACTGGTTTAGCGATTGACTTGTGTGGTTTCAGTCCCCACTGAGTGACGATAAAAGTGTGAATGGTTGACTGTTTCTCTGGTCAGGTGGCGTACACCTCTTACACTAAGTCAGCTGGGGTATGCTGCAGCTCGTCACGAAGAAATGTAAAAAACACCCAAAAAAGGATGGAATATTGTGAGTAATTATATGTGTTTAAAGTAGGTGTCAAAAAATGATCTATTATGTTGTATTTCCACAACAAGCATATCCTGTTTAAAGGGGGAGAGCAGTGAATACTAAACATCAGTTATCATAACATAATTTCCTGTAATATAGTATTCGCTATAACCTGAATTTACTGGGTTTGACTGTTCTAATTATTCACCCCTACAGCACATTCAATGCACATATTGAGTAATATGTTTATTTAAACTACTGTGGTACCACCATGTGACTCTGGGTGTATTTGCATCAATCACTTGCAGCAGGGTGCAGACTTTGTGCTGCAACTCCCCCCTGTGGGTGAACCTGGACTTGCTCTCTGCAGCTGCACAGCCAGCTCAAAAGGATTCTCGGTGCTTGCCTGAATGACAAATCAACAAGAAGGTTGTATTTCATTAGGTAAAGTTTCAATGTAGACAAAAAAAAAAAATTTTTGACTCTTTGTATGTATTCTATGTGTTAATTAACCCCTTGGAAAATCAGTGTGGGTTTACTCGTGACGTGAGGTCTTGATCAGACATTCGTCAAGTGTTGCTAACAAAAGTTTAGCACAAAAAGCCTTTGATTACTAAATCACAGCAAACAAGTATTACTGTAAAAAAAACTATTTGATTTCACTGAAGAGAGACAGTCCAAAGGTAGACCCATGAACATATCTGGAAAACACCCATCTTAGAAGTACTAACCATTCAGCCCCTGTATTATATCATATGAAAGGACGGTTGCTGTTGAAACATACATACATACATACATACATACATACATACATACATATATATACACTACCGTTCAAAAGTTTGGGGTCACATTGAAATGTCCTTATTTTTGAAGGAAAAGCACTGTACTTTTCAATGAAGATAACTTTAAACTAGTCTTAACTTTAAAGAAATACACTCTATACATTGCTAATGTGGTAAATGACTATTCTAGCTGCAAATGTCTGGTTTTTGGTGCAATATCTACATAGGTGTATAGAGGCCCATTTCCAGCAACTATCACTCCAGTGTTCTAATGGTACAATGTGTTTGCTCATTGGCTCAGAAGGCTAATTGATGATTAGAAAACCCTTGTGCAATCATGTTCACACATCTGAAAACAGTTTAGCTCGTTACAGAAGCTACAAAACTGACCTTCCTTTGAGCAGATTGAGTTTCTGGAGCATCACATTTGTGGGGTCAATTAAACGCTCAAAATGGCCAGAAAAAGAGAACTTTCATCTGAAACTCGACAGTCTATTCCACTAAATTGTTTGGGTGACCCCAAACTTTTGAACGGTAGTGTATATATATATATGTATATATATATATATATACACACACATGTATATATGTATATATATATATATATATATATGTATATATATATATATACACATGTATATATGTACATGTATATATGTATATACTGTATATACCTGTATATATGTATATATGTACATGTGTATATATATATATATATATATATATATATATATATATATATATATATATATATATATATATATATATATATATGTGTGTGTGTATATATATATGTGTGTGTATATATATATATAAATATATGTACTGTATATATATATATATATATATATATATATATATATACACAGTACATATATTTATATATATATATATATACACACACATATATATATACACACATATATATATACATATATATACACATATACTGTATATATACATATATTTACAGTATATACATATATATATATATACACAAATATATATATATATATATATATATATATATATATATATATATATATATATATATATATATATATATATATATATATATATATATATATATATATATATATATATATATATATATATATATATATATATATGTATGTTGTTATGTTGTTGTTTCTCAGAAAAGTAAACTACCAATATAACTTTTAACAATGTAAATACTGCACAAACTCATGTTTGGCTTCGCTGGCTTCACATATATTTTCAGTGTGACGGTTTATGAGGTGGCAACTTGTTCAGCCCTGCTGTCCGACTGAGTGCAGCTGGAAAAGGCTCCGGTCCCTCCGCGACATCAAGAGACAAGCGGTAGAAAAAGAGATGGATGGATTAAGGATGTATGAAGTAACTGTTCAGTTTCCTCGTATTCCCCGCATTTAATATTTGTTTTTGGGTTATTTCCCATCGTGCAGTGCGACGAGACCGGCTGGCTCTGTGTCGCCTTGGAAATGCTCCAAATGAAAGTGGCACACTTCGCTTTGCAGAACTCTGACTTTATTGCTTCTGCCAAAGAGGTTATGTTTTGGCTTGGGCTTTGGCTGTTTGTTAGCAACATAACTCAACCAGTTATGGACAGGTCTAATCTACCACAAGTACGAACACACTTCACTTCCTGCTTACGGCATTAAAAGCCACCAACTTGCCGGTCCCGTGCTGTAAGTGGATTCTGGGAGATAGTTTATTTACAGACACGGCCAACACTAAAACGGCAGAAAAAAAAAAAAAAAGTTCAGGCATCTGGTCTGGGTGCCACCCGGACGCTTCCCTTGGGAGGTGTTTAGGGCACGTCCCACCGGTGGGAGGCCACGGGGAAGACCCAGGACACGTTGGAGAGACTATATCTCCCGGCTGGCCTGGGAACGCCTCAGGATCCCCCAGGAGGAGTTGTACAAAGTGGCTAAGGAGAGGGAAGTCTTGGCTTCTCTGCTTAGGCTGCTGCCCTCATGTATTGACCTCGGATAAGCGAAAGAAGATGGATGGCCAAGGAGGCAAAGCATCAATTTGTGAAGTATTTACATTATTAAACGTTAAATTGTCAGCTAACTTTTCTGAGAATCAGCATTTTACAATGTGATATAAGATGTCCCTTACAGAGAACAAAATAAAATTAAAATAAATAAATACATATACATGTGTATATATATATATATATATATATATATATATATATATATATATATATATATATATATATATAAATATATATACAGTGTTTCCCATAAACTGCCAAGATACCTGTGGCGGTGGGGGCGTGGTTATGGGCGTGTCTATGGGCGTGGTCACCATGACATCATCGATTAATTTGCATAATTTACTACAATGATATGATTTTCTCTAAAAAGGCTTAAAAAATGTATACTTACTAATTAATAATAACAGTTTTGTTTTAAACGTCCATCCATCCATCCACCCATCCATCCATTTTACAATATAATTACAACACTTTATGTACATATTTATATACAGATTTGAACAATAAGTTATTCACTGAAATATATTTATTAATTGTGGTTCTTACAAAAAATATATCTTATAAAATATAATAGCTAAAATGTCTCTTAAAGCTCTGCCCCTTTCATTAGTGCATACTAAATAATTTAACTTTAGCCTACTACTACAACCATATTATTTACCAGCAACATAAAGTGAAACAGAGGCAGAGGTGTCCTGCCACAGTCAGTAACAAATAAACAGAAAACAGTAGTGGTCAAATACAAATAAGGCAACAAGAGAAGTATCCTACACTTCTCTTTTGTAAAGTAAATCTGAACAGCCTATATGGGCATCTACATCAACTATATAATTTGCCTGAGAAGCTGGACAGGAATAAAAAATAAAAAAAAAATGTTTTTATTTGTGGCGGACGTAATTCTTTCGTGGCGGGCCGCCACAAATAAATGAATGTGTGGGAAACACTGATATATATATATATATATATAGGGTTATAGGGTTATATAGGAAACCCTCATGAAACAGGCCTGTAGAGATGAAATAGTCTTGTGATTTTTTCCCACACATACATATTACGCTCTACCACGGTATCGAGCACTATTTTTTTTGGATAATCTAATTAAGACATATATATATATATATATATATATATATATATATATATATATATATATATATATATATATATATATATATATATATATATATATATATATATATATATATATATATATATATATATATATATATATTTACTACCAGTCTGTGGTTGCCAGTGTTCTGTACTACATCGTAGTGTGCTGGGGGGGCAGTACATCTAAGAAGGACAGCTCCAGACTGGAGAAACTGATCAGGCGGGCCGGTTCTACGATCGGAATAAAACTGGACTCACTGGTGACGGTGGCAGAGAAGAGGACTGTGGAAAAACTAGTGAGCATCCTTGATGATGCCAGTCACCCTCTGCATACCGTTGTCAGTAGCCAGAGGAGCCTGTTCAGTGCTAGACTGCTTCATCCCAAGTGCAGGACTAATAGACTAAAAAACTCCTTTGTCCCACACGCCATTAGACTGTACAACTCCTCTCTGGGAGGGAGGGGGTACTAGGATGACAGGGGATGCAAAACAATAACAGTGCAATAATTTTTCATAACATGGTCACTACTGTCTAGTTTCTCTTGTTATATTCTTATTTTACTGTTAAATTGTTATTCTCATTGTTGCTTTTTATTTTTATTCTATTGTAATATTTTTCTATTTTGTTTCCATTTATACCCCCATTATTTACTTTTTACTTTTTAAATTCGATCTCAACTCTGTACACTGCTGCTGGAATTTTCATTTTCCTGAGGGAACTCTCCTAAAGGAATCAATAAAGTACTATCTATCTATCTATCTATCTATACATACATATGCAGCTATACATATGCAGCTGAGATAGGCTCCAGTGACCCCCCGCGACCCCGAAAGGGACAAGCGGTAGAAAATGGATGGATGGATGTGTATAAAAATGCATATGTGTATAAATATATATATATATATATATATATATATATATATATATATATATATATATATATATATATATATATATATATATATATATATATATATATATACACATATACATATATATATATATATATATATATATATATATATATATATATATATATATATATATATATACACACATATATATATATATATACACACATATATATATATACATATATATATATATATATATATATACACACATATATATATATATATATACACATATATATATATATATGTATATATATATATATATATATACACATATATATATATACACATATATATATATATATATATATATATATATATATACATATACATATATACATATATATATATATATATATATATATATATATATATATATATATATATATATATATATATATATATATATATATATATATATATATATATATATATATAAAATTATATATTAAGGATAGGCCCCCGAACCCCCCGTGGATAAGAATCTTTACAAATAAGAATCGCCATTCATTCTAAACTTGACTTTTAATATAATATACACTATTAGTTATATATTAGTACGATACAGCTTCTGAAAAATACAGGTATTTTTTTTCCCCGACATGCTGTGACATTGCTAGTAAATCAAGCAAAAGCGCATGTTAGGCAACGCGCACGCACAAAGCAAGAAAGACAGCAGAAACAGGGTAGAAACAGAAAATGGACAGTATGGACGCATTTTGGCTTAAAACTGACGATAAAGTTGAAACTATAAACACTGTAGCACCGCTCTGCAAGACGTGCTTTAAAACATAGCTAGCTAGCTAGCGGCTAACGTCCATCCGCAGTCGGCAGTGTTTTAGATACTTCTAAATCACTAATCCTCACCATCTTGGTGACAAATAAAGTAAGTTTCTTAAAAGTATCACCCCTGCAGGACGAGGAATATCCAAACATGCTTCACTACACACCGTAGGAGGATACAATAGCTAACCACTAACAACAAGCTCGCACTCCTGAATGTAAACAAATGCCATGGGTGGATCTACACAGACATCAACTGTAATGATACAAAGTACAAGAGCCGTATATAGTCGATACTACAGTAGCTATGTTTTATTATGACAAAATCTGTTGTCTTTTTTATTGTTTATAAACCCATGAAATACGTCCCTGGATAGAGGATAACTTTAATTATAACCACTATATGACTCTATAACTTATTGGTATTGGGTTCGATACCAAAGTTTGTAGGATCACCCAAAATCTATGTAAAGTATCAAACAACAACAAAAATACTTATTACATTTTAACAGAAGTGTAGACAGAACATGTTAAAAGAGAAAGTAAGCAGATATAAACAGTAAATGAACAAGTACATTAATAATTCATTTGCTGCCGCTTGTCTCTCATAATTCTGACAAAATTAAAAAATGGGAAATGACATAATATGCTACTGCATACGTCAGCAGCCAAATTTGGAGCCTTTGTTTGCTTGCTTACTACTAAAAGACTAGTTGTCTTGTATGTTCACTATTTTATTTAATGACAAAAGTATTGTTTGACTGCAGTAGGAAACATACTGTATGTTTAATGTATCACAAGATTTTCTGTTAAAAGAACGCCAATAATGATTTTTTTTTAGGTCCCATTTATTTTTTAAAGTATTAATATATATGTATACACATATATATGTATACACATACATATATATACATATATACATACATATATACATATACATATATATACACATATACATACATATATACACATATATATAGCTATATTATATATATACACATATGTACATACATACATATATATATATATATACATTTATATGTGTATACATATATATATATATATATATATATATATATATATATATATATATATATATATATATATATATATATATATATATATATATATATATATATATATATATATATATATATATATATATATATATATATATATAGTACTCACAGAACAACAATGAGAGCTGATAAGATGACATTCTAAGTGTAGACGAAGAGAACATTCATTCCTGTTCAAGGTTCTCAGCATGACTCCACAGTCTGGTTATGACTTGAGACAGCTGCTTGACCTTGCACTTGTGCATGAGTGCATATGTGTGCTTTGAGAGTGTGTGTTTGTGAGAATGTGTGCAGTGTTTCGTCGAGTGTGACTGCGTGCACAGTAAGACGATGGGCCTCTCTGGGTGTGTAGCAGATACCAAAAACATGTTGACCTGTGCTGCTTAAAGTAATAATTTCTGCACATTTCAAAGAGTATCACTGACCTTTGGTCGGACTCCGCAGGGTTCACAGGAGCCTCCTAGTGGCTGGAAAGTGAAGACCTGTGCAAATCTGGAATGGGTCAGAATGGCGGCTACGTCGGCATCTACCTCCACTACTTGATCAGCCTGTCAGACAAAGATTAGGTTAAAAAAGCTACAACAGCTCATTTTGTTAGAAAAAAATACTAACCTTGAAGGTGTACTGGCAGTCAAAGCGGAGGGTCTCCTCCGCCCATGTGATGTTACCATTATACATGACTTTACATGGCTTGGTGCTGCCTTTAGGGACCTTAAACAGACGATATGTGGCAGAGACAAACTTGAAGTCACCTGTAGAGCAGAACAGGTAAAATGAATGATCTGATCTATAAAAGGTTTGTGTGTATTAAAACACACGCAAACTCGATAGCACACAGAAAGCTGATCGACTAAGCTCGTGCACAAAAGGTTGTGTCTACTAAGTGAGCAAAATAAAGAGAGCAATTCATTTAGCCAGTGTATGTGTATGCAGAACACTGTATATGCTGATCATCACAACGTCCACAATACTGGGAAGGGAAGATGCAAATACAATCATTTAGCACTGGCAATGGGATTTATCAAGACTAAAAATGTTCTTCCGCCGCTGTTTTGCATCTTAATCTCATCTACAAAGGACGAGCAAAGTGACATAGCTACGAAATGGTGTGAGAAAACAGGCGATTGCGTTGATTAAGAGATAATATTCTATCTGTGGGTGTGTCAACATATTTGGACTGCCTTGTAATCTACATAAGATGTAATATGGTTCTTTGGTCAAAATTTTGCATAGATTTAGTTTTACAGTCCATCTTCAAGCCGCTTTCTTACTCTCTCTTCAGAATGCGCAGATTGGTGGGCGGTCTTATTCACGTATCAAAAGCCTTCTCTAAGCCAAGCCCCCTTTGACTGTTTCTCCACCCAGTCAGCCATGTTGTAGTCTTTAGCAGTTCCACATCAAGTCAACTGACATACAGTATATAAGTTAGAGATATATGCTACTTTGTATTAGAAATGGAAACAGCAGAGGATTTTAGCATGTGGATGAACAAGTCAGTCTGCTTCACAACAAGATAAGAGAAAAATAAGGAACTTATTGACTACAACTTTGAACTACATTTTGATAAAAATGGCAGACTGTCGCAAAGCTCTTTGGGTAAACCTCTACCATATATGGAGATATCTGCTGACGTACCTATGGAAAATTACAACACACTACCAGCTCAGTGGCCTTGTGGTTAGAGTGTCCACACTTGAGACTGGGAGGTCGTGAGTTCAAACCCCGGCCAAGTCATACCAAAGACTACAAACAATGGGACCTGTTGCCTCCCTGCTTGGCACTCAGCATCAAGGGTTGGAATTGGGGGTTAAATCACCAAATGATTCCCGAGCGTGGTGCACGCTGCTGCTCACTGCTCTCTTCACCTTCCAGGGGGTGAACATGGGGATGGGTCAGATGCAGAGGACAAATTTCACCACCTCCAGTGTGTGTGTGACAATCATTGGAACTTTAACTTTAACACTAAAGTTCCAAATTCCAAACAGCTCGTTTGGAAGAAGGCAAGATTGTTTTATAAATATCTATGCCATGCCTCTACAGTTTTGATTTCACATTTCGGAGACTTATGGGGATCCCAAATAAACAAAAACAGGTGTCAATAGGTTAAAAAGTTGGTTTTGTATAATAGTTCCCCTTTAGGGCCTGATTTAAACAATTTCAAAATGATTTGTTTTGGTGTGCGCTGGAGTTTTAATTTGTCACGGCGTTCGTTTTTTTCATATAGGAAAAATATCATTATAATATATCTCCTGTGTCTGGATCATTCCAGGCACCTTTACAACTCAGCACCTATCTGGGGCGCACCGTCGGCATGCTAAAAAAAATAGTTTCTGTTGTCTAGAATGTGATTGTACATTGCAAAAAAGGTGGTGCATATTATATTTGTGTGCGGCTTGCTCAACAACGTAGCAAAACACAACTGGTTGGAGAGCATGATAGCGTAAATGCAGAAGTAAATGAGCACAACCCATGCAAAATCCTCATTTAAATATGGCAGTTTGCACTACTTTTTCACTTGTTCTAAATTGTACACAGTCTTAGTATGCAACACACCCACAAATAGTACATGCAATTTTATAGTTTGCACACACTGTTTAGTATGTTTTTTGGATCTTAGTAGATCTTACCCTGAGTTTCATTGTCGTTCAATTTGTTTTGCCATTACAACAAAATACAATGAAAAAAACAATAACACGACAAAGACAGAAACAAGCATCACACCCAGAATCGCCTCCATGTCCTTGTTGTCAACAGTGATGGTGCTGGCAGTAACAAGCCTGGGGGTGCTGAATCCTACTTCCTTGGCCAATTGCAGCAGATCTTTGTACCACAGCGCACCACCAAAGCCCTCACCTACATTGAACAAAGTACCGGTACATACTCAGGCATGTGTCTGCAGCTTTTGTCCATCAGTAGAACATGAATAATCATACACACCCCACAGGACTTTGTTGTTTTTAATCTCCTCTGTTTGTCTTCCATTGCAGTACATGTCACTGAAGAAGAACTCACCACCATCCTAAGCGTGATAAGAGTGTCCTTCAGTATTTGAAGTTGTTGACACGTCTCAATACATTCTTCAGGAAGTCAAAATACAAGTGTACCTTAAGCACACTGTAAGCTTCAGTCAGAACTTTCTTCTTGTCTGGAGAAAGGTTGACCACACAGTTGGAGCTAAGTGATGAAAAAGCTTTTCACAACATTTTGCCAACTACACAACTTGTGGTTATTGAGAAACAGAGAGTGAGCAGGAGGGATAATCTCACATAATGATATCGTAAGAGCTCTTTTCCAGACCCGCTTCTGTCAAGGCCTCAATGAAGCCCTGGACAAAAGTCACGTTGGGCTTCTTGTAGCCAAACTCCTTCATGTGAAAGTCCACATGTTTCCTGGCTACTTCAAGCTAAAAAAAAAACACACACACTTTAGGTCAGCTTCACTTACAACATGGAATATAAATCACCACACTTAAGGTCAAACAAGCCCAAAGTATGAAGTTACCATATTGAGTAAGATGTTTTTCTCGTGATGTGCAATGTTGTCTTTGCTTGAATTTCAAATAAATATCTTCAGGAAGAAAATATGTTATGATCTGATGAAACCAAAGTTAATCTTTTGGCATTAATTCCAAATAATCTCTTACACTTGATTCCAGTTTGCTCTGCCACTTTAAGTCATCTCATGTACAGGTTCATGTGTAGGGCAGCTGAGTCAGACGACAATGTCATTAATGATCTGACTAAACCGACTCGGAGTTCTGTCAGATTTTCATCCGGTCTGTGGAACCATTGGCGAGTAAGCCTGTATGCTGGACATTGAATATTGTGGAGTGTTTTTTATTTATTTTATTTCTGCTTGTATTTCTTTTATTTGGGTTTTATCGTTGTATGGTTTATTTTACTGTGATATGGATACCCCTGGGTCTGAAATTTTAAAAAAATGATTACAGTAACCATTTTTAGGACAGTATATCTTTTTAAGGGACAATACGATAGAAATTCAACGTGGATAAACTTTAGAGTAGTCAGAGTACAGCTTGTAATACAGTATCGGTTAAATATCCTCTTAAACTGACACCAATCATCCATCCATCCATCCATTTTTACCGCTTGTCCCTCTCGGGGTCGCGGGGGGCTGGAGCTTATCCCAGCTGCATTTGGGCAGAAGGTGGGGTACACCCTGGACAAGTCGCCACCTCATCGCAGGGCCAACACAGATAGACAGACAACATTCACACTCACATTCACACACTAGGGCCCCTTTAGTGTTGCCAATCAACCTATCCCCAGGTGCATGTCTTTGGCACAACACACATTACTGTCTGAATAACTGACAACTAGGGTTGCGCGATATAGGCGATATAGAAATGTGGTCGACGATAGAGCTTTTAAGACTATTGTTTTATCGTAATAATTCATGTTGATGACACATTCTGTGTCCCATACATTTGACAGCAACGGGCGGACAAACGTGTCATCAATGCACTGCAACACCCTCGCTACCGGCTAACGTCCTTCCACAGTGCCAAGCTGCTTCTAGTCAGCAATCCTCGCCTCCATGGAGGGAAATAAACTATGTTTCCTACAAGTATCACTGGAGAACGAGGAAGAGATATAAATACTGCTGTAAGCAGACTTTTATTTAATATTAACATTAAAACAGTGATTCCGTCGTCATGTCTTTCATAATGATTGTGAACGATAGGCAAAATTCCCCCCAAAAGTGCAGTTTCCCTTTAAGACAGTGCAACATAACCGTCACACAAAATAGCAACACTTCGGACATAATTTGGTCATGTTCACTGTGAGGTGTAGTCACTTGTGCTGCCAACTATTTAGACAATAATGTGTCTGTTTTTTTCAGAGGACAGTGGTACCTCGGTTTTCATACGCCCCACTAACGATGGGTTTGTTTTTCTACAAACAAGTGTGTCGAAAAATGTCCCTGGTTTTTAACAACTGTGTGGTAGAGATGCACAATTTGGATAAAAAATAAAATCTAGATTTTTTTCTCTGAAAACTACATTTTTCATTATGATTTAAAAAATGTTGGTTAAAAACTACAAAACCCAAAAGGGTGGGAGTTGCTGACGTCATCGTGTTATTTGTAGCAGGATTATAAAAAGGATAATGAAACATTATACATATACAGTGCATCCAGAAAGTATTCACAGCGCTTCACTTTTTCCACATTTTGTTATGTTACAGCCTTATTACAAAATGGAATACATTTATTTTTGTCCTCAAACTTCTACAGACAATACCCCATAATGACAATGTGAAAAGTTGTTTTTTAATTTTGCAAATTTATTAAAATAAAAAACTAAAAAAAATCACATACATAAAAGTATTCACAGCCTTTGCTCGATACTTTGTGATGCACCTTCGGCAGCAATTACAGCCTCAGGTATTTTTGAATACGATGCCACAAGCTAGGCACGCCTATCTTTGACCAGTTTCAGCCATTTCTCTTTGCAGCATCTCTCAAGCGCTATCAGGTAGGATGGGAAGCACTGGTTTTCATCTAGGATGTATAGAGAGGAAAATCAATTTAAAAATGTTCTTTTTTTTTTTTAACATAGTCAGTATTAATTAAGGGCAGCACGGTGGAAGAGGGGTTAGTGCATCTGCCTCACAATACGAAGGTCCTGAGTAGTCCTGAGTTCAATCCCGGGCTCGGGATCTTTCTGTGTGGAGTTTGCATGTTGTCCCCGTGACTGCGTGGGTTCTCTCCAGGAACTCCGGCTTCCTCCCACCTCCAAAGACATGCACCTGGGGATAGGTTGATTGGCAACACTAAATTGGCCCTAGTGTGTGAATGTGAGTGTGAATGTTGTCTGTCTATCTGTGTTGGCCCTGTGATGAGATTGCGACTTGTCCAGGGTGTACCCCGCCTTCCGCCCGATTGTAGCTGAGATAGGCTCCAGCGCCCCCCGCGACCCCAAAAGGGACAAGCGGTAGAAAATGGATGGATGGATGGAGTATTAATTAATTGGATTACAATCAAAAACTGTTCAAGCGTGCTGGCCTACTGTCTTGGTTATCATAAAAACATGAAATTGACGCTCTCCCCATTTTGGGCCTAAATTAAGCATTTTGAAGCATAAATGAAAAAATAATTGCAATCTTACATTAGTATTGGCCGCTAGATGAGACTTTAGCTCCAAAGGTCAGTACAGTACAGTCTTCTTTTCTATTATTATGTCTACTATATTGTATTAGCAGAGTGTAAAGGTGACTATGTGGTTTGTATTTCATATCTAGAGGACTAATGTTACAAACAAACCTATTTTCAATCATCAATCAATCAATGTTTATTTATTTATTTGTTGTATTTTTTTTTTTTTGGTAGAGTGGCCGTGCCAGCAATCGGAGGGTTGCTGGTTACTGGGGTTCAATCCCCACCTTCTACCATCCTAGTCACGTCCGTTGTGTCCTTGGGCAAGACACTTCACCCGTGCTCCTGATGGGTGCTGGTTAGCGCCTTGCATGGCAGCTCCCTCCATCAGTGTGTGAATGTGTGTGTGAATGGGTGAATGTGGAAATACTGTCAAAGCGCTTTGAGTACCTTGAAGGTAGAAAAGCGCTATACAAGTATAACCCATTTATCATTCATCATTTATATGAATGTTTATTTATATAGCCCTAAATCACAAGTGTCTCAAAGGGCTGCACAAGCCACAATGACATCCGCGGTACAGAGCCCACATAAGGGCAAGGAAAACTCACCCCAGTGGGACGTCGATTTTGAGGGTCATAAGATGGGTTTTTTTACGCTCTAACTATGAAAATATTAGAATTGTAATGAATCATTTGTACTTCACATACCGGTACATTAATTTACAATTGTATGGCTCGGAACCAATTATCAGCCATAAATGAGGGAAATCTGTGTACCCTAGGGTGTGCACATATGCCATTTGCTTACATGTCTTAATATTTTACCCCGAACATCTAACTTTTTCTTAAAGGACCCACAGCATCCCGATGACAGAAATTTCCCACAAGTTCTCTAGTTTTTTGCTCCTTAAAATGAATCTGGCAGCCATTTCCCATAATATGAATTAGTTTTTGAGTAATGCGTAAATAACTAACTGTACTTGGAACACCCCTTTTCCATCGCCAGACTTGATATGCCACCTCCTCTTCGTGTGACGTCATCTACAAAACTGGAACCCATTTCCCTGCTTAGACCGTGAGGATAAAGTTGTGTAAAACTATCATTTTTCAACACTTAATTGCATGTTTTGTCACCCTGGTCCATGATTACTTCAAAACTGATATGGTTAACATTATGAGCAAAAAGGAAATATAAATGAATTGCCATTTCCGCACTTCCCTGCTCTTCCATCTCCTCTTCTGCAGACACCATAGCCTGTTTCCTCATGCTCCTTCAGCATTCCCTCGAGCATTTTGAGGAAAACATCAGTAGAACAGGACGAAAAATATAAAATAATAGAGGTTTACCTTCTTATTCTCTTGTTTTTGAGTGTCGAGTCTGCTCTTCTTTCTCTGTTTTTCCGCATATTAAGACTTAGTCATTCTCTCCTCGAGGGTGCTCCGGATTTTCAGGATCACATTTAGTTTGAGTCTTTTAAATTTTTTTCCTTCGTAACTCTGACCAAAAACCTTCTTTAAATTCCGAATCATTAAAATGATGCAAATTACACTCCTCTCACTTAGTCTGCCACATTTTTCACAAGTCAATTTGACAGGAGGCGTCCATACTTTGCTTATTTTGCCATCATATGGAAACATATGCAGGCTGACCCCTTCTTTAGTTGTTTTGCTACAACCTACCATATTTTCCGGACCATATGGCGCACCGGATAATAAGGCGCACTACCGATGAATGGTCTATTATCTATATTTTTTCATACATACTGTAAGGCGCACCGGATTATAGGGCACATTAGAGGAGTCATAATATTATTTTTTTACTAGACTGAAAACACTTCCTTGTGGTCTATATCAGTGGTCCCCAACCACCGGGCCACGGCCCGGTACCGGTCCGCGGACCGATTGGGGCCGGGCCGCGGACCGATTGGTACCAGAAAAAAAAAAAAAAAAGTTTTTTTTTTAGTTTTTTTTTTAATTAAATCAACATAGAAAAACACATTTTATACATTATATATCAATGTAGATCAATACAATCTGCAGGGATACAGTCCGTAAGCACACATGATTGTATTTCTTTATGAAAAAAAAAAAAAAGAAATCCCCCCCCCCCCCCGGTCCGCAGGACAAATTTTCAAGCGTTGACCGGTCCGCAGCTACAAAAAGGTTGGGGACCACTGGTCTATATAACATATAATGTTGGTTCTTTGGTCAAAATGTTGCATAGATTATGTTTTACAGATCATCTTCAAGCCTTTTTCTGACAGTCGCTTCAAGATGTGGCGTTTTTTGGGCGGTCTTATTTACATGGCTCACCTTCGGCAGCGTCTTCTCCCCGTCATCTTTGTTGTAGCGGTGTAGCGTGCAAGGACGGGAGTGGAAGAAGTGTCAAAAGATGGAGCTAACTGTTTTAATGACATTCAGACTTTACTTCAATCAATAACGGAGCAGCATCTCCTCATCCGTGGCTCACTAGTGCAATAAGAACGGAAATGTGTCCCGTGAAAGAACGTCCGACCGGAACTCTCTAATAACTAAAGTTCCTCGGGTGAATAATGTAAACTCACTACACCGGTATGTTTTGGCGCTTTCATGCCGGGTTTACTGACAGATATAAGTAAGAACTTTACACTACTTTATATTAGAAATGGCAACAGTGGAGGATGTATGTCCCATAGCAAGAAGATCGAGAAAAATAAGCTCATCGACTACGATGTCGGCATGGACTACAAAGGCGGACGTGCGCAATTTTTTAGGACTTATGCAGATCCCAAATACAGATCAGCAGGTACGCCAGATAATATGTCTTACCTTATACATACACCATAATAATACTCGTATGTTGAAGCACAGTACAATCCATCAAGTGGTGCGGCTTCATAGCTTACCAAAGTTGTACTAAAACATTTTTATTGATTTTTGAGCGCCGTGTGTAATGTTCTGTATTTTTTTCAATGGAACATATAAAATGTTGGTGTTGTTTACTTGAGTCATTTGGAGTCTACACGTATCTCTTGTGTGTGACTGCCATCATGTTGCAGTCGACATGTACCTGTATCTCTTATGTTTGACTGCCTTCTACGGGTCACACTTATCATTACACCATGTACCAAATAAAATAGCTTCGAGGTCGGTAAGCAAAATCAGAATTATTCCGTACATTAGGTACACCGGGTTAAAAGGCGCACTGTCGAGTTTTGAGAAAAAAAAGGATTTTAAGTGCGCCTTATAGACCGGAAAATACGGTACAACAATGCACCTGGCAGACATATTTGATAATTACTTAAAATTCTGTGTGAAAAGTTAATTCGGGATGAACATGCTACCAAAAGACATACTACGCAACGCAAAATTGCTTCCAGTCTTTTTTAGGTGACGTCGGCAGGCTGATGCAGGCCCGCCCACATTTTGAAGCTAGAAGTGGGCGTTCCAAAATATGCAGAAACTCGTAAGAAAACTAAACTAAAATGACAACTGTGTTTATTTTGGATGGAATTTTACCTGTAGACATTATGTTTAGGTCCAATACTATGAAATAAGATTAGAAGGGCTCTTTAATTATATTGTACGGTCATAATAAATTTAAAAAACAGGAAACACCTCACAGTATGCTGTTGCTGACTTCTACACCGCTGCCGTGTCTGCTGACTAAATGCATTTACGTTGGGTAGTCTACCTGATCCTCAGTCATGTCAATGCCAGTGACATGGCCCGTCTCTCCCACCAGCTGACTCAGCATGTAGCAGTCTCTACCACTCCCACTGCCCAGGTCCAGAATCCTGCAGCCCTCCAAACACTCTGGCACCACCAGACCACAACCAAAGTATCTAAAGAAAATAAAACACCATACAGGAATATTACAGACTGCTTTGCAAAAAAAAAATATGTCAATTTACAGTCGTGGTGTATAGTTTACATACACTTGTAAAGAACATATTGTCATGGCTGTCTTGAGTTTCCAATCATTTCTACAACTCTTATTTTTTTGTGATAGAGTGAATGGAGCACATACTTGTTGGTCACAAAAAACATTATTGAAGTTTGGTTCTTTTATGAATTTATTATGGGTCTACTGAAAATGTGAGCAAATCTGCTGGGTCAAAAGTATACATACAGCAATGTTAATATTTGGTTACATGTCCTTTGGCAAGTTTCACTGCAATAAGGCACTTTTGGTAGCCATCCACAAGCTTCTGGTTGAATTTTTGACCACTCCTCTTGACAAAATTGGTGCAGTTCAGCTAAATTTGTTGGTTTTCTGACATGGACTTGTTTCTTCAGCATTGTCCACACATATAAGTCAGGACTTTGTGAAGGCCATTCTAAAACCTTAATTCTAGCCTGATTTAGCCATTCCTTTACCACTTTTGACGTGTGTTTGGGGTCATTGTCCTGTTGGAACACCCAACTGCGCCCAAGGCCCAACCTCCGGGCTGATGATTTTAGGTTGTCCTGAAGAACTTGGAGGTAATCCTCCTTTTTCATTGTCCCATTTACTCTCTGTAAAGCACCAGTTACATTGGTAGAAAAACAGGCCCAGAGCATAATGCCATAATACCGCCATGCTTGGCGGTAGGCCGGGTGTTCCTGGGATTAAAGGCCTCACTTTTTCTCCTCCAAACATATTGCTGGCTATTGTGGTCAAACAGCTAAATTTTTGTTTCATCTGACATCACATGGACAAAGTTAAGACCTTCTGGAGGAAGGTTCTGTGGTCAGATGAAACAAAAATTGAGCCGTTTGGCCACAAAACCCAGTCCTGACTTAAACGTGTGGACAATGCTGAAGAAACAAGTCCATGTCAGAAAACCAACACATTTAGCTGAACTGCACCAATTTTGTCAAGAAGAGTGGTCAAAAATTCAACCAGAAGCTTGTGGATGGCTACCAAAAGTGCCTTATTGCAGTGAAACTTGCCAAGGGACATGTAACCAAATATTAACATTGCTGTATGTATACTTTTGACCCAGCACATTTGCTCACATTTTCAGTAGACCCATAATAAATTCATAAAAGAACCAAACTTCATGAATGTTTTTTGTGACCAACAAGTATGTGCTCCAATCACTCTATCACAAAAAAATAAGAGTTGTAGAAATGATTGGAAACTCAAGACAGCCATGACATTATGTTCTTTACAAGTGTATGTCAACTATACACCACGACTGTATGCAAAAACAACCTGTCAGTGACATCAGGATGGACTTTCTTCAGAGCCTGGAGGATGAATTTAGGAAGGGGCGTGGCAGAAGCCACACAGGCATTGCTATTCAAGTCTGAGGTGTTCTTCAATGTCTTTCCATAATAATCCTACATGAGAAGACAGATATGATGACGTCATATTGTGATGTTAGGTCAGTGCATGTCTGTGATATCAGCTAAATAGACTGGGTATGTCATGTATCATACAATTATCATCTATGTTTATGTTACCCTAGTATTACTTATTAGTACCAGGAACCACAATTTTACAGATAAAAAAAAGTTGTCAAACATTAAACAAGTGATTCTCCTTCTTCTACTAATTGTGACTACAATTAATGATTTTAAACAAACATTTATGTTACAGTATATAAAACAAACGTAAAATCCGACCTTAACATCCAGGTGTACGTTGGTATCGGCAAAGCTTCAAAATAAGAACATGTAATTCAGACAGTTATGTAACATAACTCGTAAAACACAAGTTTAGTCAAAATGTAAAAGTTTTTTATACATACAGTGGCTAGCTTCAAAAATATACAGAAGCGTAAATTGTGGCTGAACTTTCAATATAAATAGTGGATACTAGATAGCAACAATGGCTACTAGCCTAAAGTGCTACAAGCTAAGCTACCCATAAGATGGGTTTGTAGATTGTTCCTACCTTGTTTTGTCTGACATTATCGCTGATAAATGTCCACAACACGCAGGAGAAGTTGTGTAGGACAACGTTTTGTTGTGACCACAGTGGACAACTTACGGAAATGTTGGTTTAATGGAGGGTCCAGAGTTCACTTTCTGTCCAACAGCACACCCTATGCTTCAGTGCAGGGAACAACATGACTCCTACATAGTCTGAATGTTCACTGCAAGGCAACACCATGACTCCTACATAGTCTGTATGTTCACTGCAGGGAACGACATGACTTCTACATAGTCTGTATGTTCACTGCAGGGAACAACATGACTCCTACAATGTCTGAATGTTCACTGCAAGGCAACACCATTACTCCTAAATAGTCTGTATGTTCACTGCAGGGAACAACATGACTCCTACATAGTCTGTATGTTCACTGCAGGGAACAACATGACTCCTACATAGTCTGTATGTTCACTGCAGGGAACAACATGACTCCTACATAGTCTGTATGTTCACTGCAGGGAACAACATGACTCCTACATAGTCTGTATGTTCACTGCAGGGAACAACATGACTCCTACATGGCCTGTATGTTCACTGCAGGGAACAACATGACTCCTACATAGTCTGTATGTTCACTGCAGGGAACAACATGACTCCTACATAGTCTGTATGTTCACTGCAGGGAACAACATGACTCCTACATAGTCTGTATGTTCACTGCAGGGAACAACATGACTCCTACATAGTCTGTATGTTCACTGCAGGGAACAACATGACTCCTACATAGCCTGTATGTTCACTGCAGGGAACAACATGACTCCTACATAGTCTGTATGTTCACTGCAGGGAACAACATGACTCCTACATAGCCTGTATGTTCACTGCAGGGAACAACATGACTCCTACAGAGTCAGTATGTTCACTGCAGGGAACAACATGACTCCTACATAGTCTGTATGTTCACTGCAGGGAACAACATGACTCCTACGTCTCCTTGCTTCACTGCAGGGAACATGACTCCTACAAAGTCTGAATGTTCACCGCAAGGCAACAACATGACACCTACAAAGTCTGAATGTTCACCCCAAGGCAACAACATGACTCCTACATAGCCTGTATGTTCACTGCAGGGAACAACATGACTCTTACAACGTCTCCTTGCTTCACTGCAGGGAACAACGTGACTCCTACAAAGTCTGCATACAAGATGGGATGACAAAATGCTGTTGTTAAATAGGTGATGGAGGTAAGTGAAAGTATATACTACTGCAGGTGTGTACACATTGGTACAAATTAATAATGCAGAGCCAGCGCTAAACATTTTTTGTGGACTCATTTAGGTTTTTAATATTACTAGTGTTTGATTTTATAAGTTGGTAATCGAATTGAACCCTTCAAGGATCAAAGGTTGCTTTGCTATTGTGGTTTATTGAAAATATAAATACTGTCATGCACATCGATGTACTGTAAACATACGTATGTAAACAACACGATTGTAGAGTAGATTGTACTATACAATGTACAATATACTATGAAATGAACATTGCCCACAAAAAAAATATCTATATTAACAGAGAATAAACTATTTATATTTTTAAAATAAATAAACAAGCCTATACATGAAAATAAAACAATTCAAATGCAATTAAAATCAAATGTTTTTGCATTATTTTTTTTCATAGATGTCACAAAAAATCCGCCCCGGATTTTATTTTTAAGTATAATTTTTTTAAATCTGTCCTTTCTAAACCATTTTCTTCACCTAGCCGCTCAGGCAAATCATATTGTCTAAAAATGCATTTTTCCATCGATAACGTGACATCAAGTGTGCACTCTTTCAGTCAATTAATGCACGAGGAATTTATATATGTATATATATATATATATATATATATATATATATATATATATATATATATATATATATATATATATATATATATATATATACACACACACACACACACACACATATATATACAGCCCGGCCCCCGGCCAAATTGTTTTAACCCAATTCGGCCCCCGAGTCAAAAAGTTTGGGGACCCCTGTCTTACTCCTTTTATGTATGTATTTATTTGTATCTATTATATACAGTACAGGCCAAAAGTTTGGACACACCTTCTCATTCAGTATGTTTTCTTTATTTTCATGACTATTTACATTGTAGATTGTCACTGAAGGCATCAAAACTATGAATGAACACATGTGGAGTTATGTACTTAACAAAAAAAGGTGAAATAACTGAAAACATGTTTTATATTCTATTTTTTTCAAAATAGCCACCCTTTGCTCTGATTACTGCTTTGCGCACTCTTGGCATTCTCTCGATGAGCTTCAAACACACCTGTGAAGTGAAAACATTTTCTCTCTCCTCTTGAAGCTCATCCAGAGAATGCCAAGAGTGTGCAAAGCAGTAATCAGAGCAAAGGGTGGCTATTTTGAAGAAACTAGAATATAAATATGTTTTCAGTTATTTCACCTTTTTTTGTTAAGCACATAACTCCACATGTTTTCATTCATAGTTCTGATGCATTCAGTGACAATCTGCAATGTAAATTGATTGATTGATTGAAACTTTTATTAATAGATTGCACAGTTCAGTACATATTCCGTACAATTGATAACTAAATGGTAACACCCGAATAAGTTTTTCAATTTGTTTAAGTCGGGGTCCACATAATAAATTCATGGTAAAATAAAATAGTCATGAAAATAAAGAAAACACATTGAATGTACTGTATGTACTTCATAAATAAAATGTACTTTACTGTAATAACAGCTCGCCAAACAGCTAGTTGCTATTCCTGAGAAAAAGCTAACATTAGGGCATTGATATGCAATACTGTTACTTGCAATCCGGTTTTCAAGTTCCCAAATGTTAGCCAAATATAACAACAAAAAAAAGATTATACCTTTGATGAGCCAATATTACCAATTACAGTCGTACATCTATTTATGAGCCTATGCCTGGTCCTGTGACAGGGCTCCTAATTTATAACTTTGCCCCTCCAAAACAGCACCATTTTAAACATGTAACAAGCCTTTAATAAAGAAAAACAAACTTGTATATAATAAATATTATGTCAAATCAATACAATAGAATGTACTTGTGGGGGGGCGTGGCCTGCGGCGAAGCGGGAAGTGCCAGGACCGGCTTCGAGATCAGCGACAGGTGAGTATATGGCCCACCTGGGCGTGTTTATCTAATCACCTGTCGCTCTGTTAAAGGGAGCAGCCGGGAAGGAGAGGGGAGTTGTTGTTGATGGCGGTTGGCGAAGCACGAGGGGAGCGAGAGCAAGACAGACGACTCTGAAGGGGAAACCATTCATGTGCTCGATCAATGGAAAAGACAATTGCTGAAAAGCACACAAAGACTTTGCACATCTGAGACGTTTATTGTAAAATAAACATTATTGTTAACCCTGAAAAGGAGTGATGTCGGTGACTGGTGGCCCAAAGAACCCGGAAGGAAGTGACTTCCACAGTACTACTAACAACTACTGTAGTTTTATGAAGTAATGTAGTAATAATTTACAGTATTTACCTTGAAGAGTGGACAGTATCTCTTCCCAGCTGCTTCTCCTTCAATCACGCCGTCAGCAGCTTTTCCATATTTTAATGGATAAATGTCCGCTGTTAAGATAGTATTTTAACATTCTTGTCTGGCTGGCTTCAGTATGGTGCATACTAGCAGTGATATGCTCCAATTGCAAGTTGGCGACACGCTCTGTCATGTTTTTGATTATTTTTTTCTTTAATTCACCGAATATCATCCAAGTCTTCTCAGCACTGTCCTTCACACTCACTTTCATCATTCCAATAGTTGTAAAATACAAAGTAGTGTCGATTTCAAGCTGTAGGACTAGATGTTTTGGCAGATCTTGCGGGGTTTACTGTGACATTTGCGGGAATGCTTGGTACTCAAATTTTTGCTTGCAAATTAAAGCCTAACAATTAGCCGGGAGACAGCTCGTATCTAAAAACACTCTTAAGCTGGGGCACTTTTACGCTTAGTTACCACTGTATCTGAAAATACACGAAACTCTGGAGAGACAGAATGCTTTTTTAAATATTAAAATTGTATTTCCAAAATGTCCTCAAATCTTGTAACGAGATTTAGTTTTAGTCAGAAAAAACAAACTAGCTACGGGTTAAAAATAGCCCCTAGGCCGCACTCTGAATACCGCAGCCTTACAGTTAAATTTCGCTGTAGGTGCAGATGCTTGATCATCTTAGAAATATGTTAATAAGCGTTTTTTTAAGCTTTAAAAAAGTACAATGTTGTTGAGTTGCGCGAGCATGAGATGCAGAGATAATAAAAATAATTACCGTATTTTCCGCACTATAAGGCGCACCTAAAAACCTCCAATTTTCTCAAAAGCTGACAGTGCGCCTTATATATGGACCAATATTGAGCCACAACAGGTCTCGCAACTACGGGATGCACAACGTAACCCCAGCCTCTACTCTAGCATCTATTCTATGCGCCTTATAATGCGGTGCGCCTTATCAATCAATCAATCAATCGATCAATGTTTATTTATATAGCCCTAAATCACAAGTGTCTCAAAGGGCTGTACAAGCCACAACGACATCCTCGGTACAGAGCCCACATATATATATATATATATATATGAACAAAGTTTTAAAATAGGCCATTCATTGAAGGTGCGCCTTATAATCCGGTGCGCCTTATAGTGCGGAAAATACGGTACCTTTTGAACGTATCGTTTTCTATCTACCAGCTTTTATAAAATATTACAAAATGTAGGAAGCACTTGGTGAGGTTGTGATTCAATTGTTGGCATGTGCCAAGTGTGAAGGAGGATACACATCATAATTCATAATCAACTCCTTTCTGGGTCGGTTGTGGGATGGTTAAGAAGTACTGACACCAGCTCAGTACTTTTTTTATTTTTATTTTTTACTTATAATGTTAAATAATTACATTGAAATGTGGGCAATGTTCATTGTTAAAATGTCAGCAGTGATTCTTAACATTCAGGGTATATCAGTTTATAATATTAAAAAAAAAAACTCTTCCAAAATAATGCACAGGAGAAATAGGTGAGACCCGTGTCATGTCTGTGTTGTTCATGTTTTATTCTCAACTCAAATTAAAATCACAAATAATTTAGCCCCATGCGCCAGACTTGTCATTAAAACAATACAAATAACCACAAATGTTCTTTTGGTAACACTTTAGTATGGGGAACATATGAACCATTAATTAGTTGCTTATTAACATGCAAATTAGTAACATATTGGCTGTTAATTAGTCATTATAAAGTACTTATTAATGCCTTATTCTGCATGGCTTTATTATACAACCAGTAAGCCATTAACTAAGAGTCTTCTCTAACCCCAACCCCAACCCTAACCCTACCCCTAACCCCGACCCTAACCCTATGTTAAGAAGCAACTAATTAATGGTTCATTTGTTCCCCATACTAAAATGTTACCGTTCTTTTTAAGTGAACGGTCAAGAATGTACATAATGACTTTGTGTACAGGTCCAGGCTGAGTACAGAACAGAAGTTATGAAGTAAACATTACTTTACGTCAGGGGTTTTCGAAGTCTAACACTTTTTGTGGGCCATCCTCCTCAGAGCCAAAGTATTTAAATGTGCAGCAACTCAGGGTTTTTTCAGTCTTAACATTATGCCTTGATGTCCTCTAAGGGTTTTTGTTGCCATCTGGTGGGTTTAGAGCGTAACTAGTCGCTGTAGTTTTCAATGGCATTTTCTGTCTCAGCAACACACCAATGATACAACCCCATGCAGACCACGATATCATCGCTTCACGATTTGAAAACGATTACCGGTATTACTGGTAGTAGTATTTATTGTGTTAATACAAAACAACAATCAACTTGATAAAGAATATGATTTAATAATTTAGGAATCAGTCAACTATAAACATTGCAGTCAAAGAACAAAGCCAGGTATTGACAATTTAAGACTTGATTTGAAATGCGTTAATGTATCATGTCAATAAATTTCAATGTTTATGATTTTCTTTTTTTTTTTTAAAGTCATTTGATGTATACTAATTCACTTGATATATAGCACACATTGTTCCATTTATTAAGAACTGTGAGGCAGACAAATAGGACTGAGACACGTGTTCTGCAGAGAAGGGTCCAGCTGCAGCCGCAGACACTCTAGGTCGCGCCCACAACAACGGAAGCGAACCATGTTTTAAAGACATACCCTCAGTGGTGCTGACAAAGCGAGAGTGGACACCTGATTTGTAACGTGATCCAAGATGGAAGACGTTGTTATTATTTCGGATGATGAATGTTTTGCTTTTTCGGGTGATTATATGAAAACATAACCCCAACCAAAGCCCAAACCTCATACCAAAGACTATAAAAATGGGACCCATTACCTCCCTGCTTGACACTCAGCATCAAGGGTTGGAATTGGGGGTTAAATCACCAAAATGATTCCCAAGCGCGGCCACCGCTGCTGCTCACTGCTCCCCTCACCTCCCAGGGGGTGGAACAAGGGGATGGGTCAAATGCAGAGGATAATTTCACCACACCCAGTGTGTGTGTGACTATCAGTGGTACTTTATCTGAACTTGAATTTATTTTCGGGAGTACTTTTTTTTTCTGATTTCCGTGTTGTGTCTTGTCTCTCAAGCTTCACTTCTGTTGTCGTCACCCCTGTGGCCGTGTCTTTAAGTGGGCGCGACTTAAGAATGTCTGCGGCCGCAGCTATATGTACTTGATTCTGGACGTGGCATCGCTCCTTTCCCACAATCCATCACTTGCAGCAGGTCGCAGACTTTGTGCCGCAGCACCCCCCTGTGGCTGAACCTGGACCCTGTTTCAGCAGCTGCTCAGCCAGCTCAAAAGGATCTTCAGTGCCTGCCTGGATGACCAATTCAACGAAAAATAGATGACAATTTTGGATTCAATTACGTGAAGTTTCATTAAAAAAGATCTGTGCAAACATTCATATTGCTGATAAGGTTGCAATCAACCAAGTCCATCCGTGTGGGTGTACTGGTAGCTGCGCTTAAGCTCTGTTATCAGACTCAGGGTTGCATATTATGACAGAAATGCATATAAGAAGTGAAACAAAAGGCTTTCTATTTCAATATCAAAATCAAGCACTGTTGTACAATACCTACTATAAGCTTGATTTCAATTCAGGGACACAGTGTAAAGGTCGAACACTAAAGAATATTTCTAATCAAGATCAGGTTTGTTAATGAATATAGGTGTTAAATGACCATAAGGAGCTGATAAATTGACATTTTTAAGAGCTGGAGAAGAGAACATTCATTCCTGTTCAAGGTTCTCAGCATGACTCCAAAGTCTGGTTAGGACTCTGAGACAGCTGCTTGACCTTGTGCTTTGAGAGTGTGTGTTTGTGAGAATGTTTTCCTCAAATGTGATTGTGCGCACAGTGAGACGGCGGGCCTCTTTGGGTGTGTCCTCAATTTCAAACAGATAGCACGAACATGTTGACCTGTGGTAGGCATTTTGTGGCCCTAAAAAGATTGTGTCTGTGGCCAAGTTTCGGTTTTTAATATCAGTGTAACACGCAAGGGGCTATAGGGCTGACTGTAGCCTAATGAGTATTATATTGTAAAGGTGCTATGTGGGTGTTATGCAATATCTCTAAAAAATATTACATTCATAACTACTTTGCGAGGAATTCCTGTACTACAGCCAGGCAGGGAACCAATTAAAAACGATAAACAAGAGTTTACTGTATTACTCTTGGCGACTAGAAGTAGATTTGGCTAAGTGTCTGTATAAGAGAACCAACAACAATTCAGCTCAAGTATGCTTATAATTAGATATTAAAAAAATAATGTATTAATAATATTTTACAAGTTATGCAAATATTTGTATTTACTGCAAATAATTACGTATGAACAATAAACAAAAAGACTGCATTGACAAGTACAATTATTTTAAATCCGTTATGTTCAATAGTCATGTGTTTATATTCCAGATAATATCCTAAGGTTGTATAAAAATGTAAAATAAAAAAATAGGTCGATAAGTCCAAGGAGCAAGGAAAGTGACGCCAATAGAAAACTGCTATGCCGATTGGGAATCAATGGAAAAAGTAAACAAAACACAATAAATGTAAAAAAATAAAATAAAATAAATGTTATTACAATGTATTTACTTAAACAAAATGCTTGGTTACAATATAAACTTAAATAGTACGATCGTTTTAGTCGTCAATCTTCAAAGCAATGCTGCTAAACCAAATTAAAACTATTAAAAAGGACATGTTGACTCAAAAAAAAAGTTGTGGTTCTGGCCCTGAACAACTGCATAGTGCTTATGCCAGGGGCCTGCCCTGCCTCTGCTCCTGAAAGTCATCATGTCTGCAAATTTCAAAAAGTAGCACTGACCTTTGGTCGGACTCCGCAAGGTTCACAAGAGCCTCCTGGTGGCTGGAAAGTGAATTCCTGTGCAAATCTGGAATGGGTCAGAATGGAGGCGACTTCTGCGTCTACCTCCACCACTTGATCAGCCTGTCAGACAAAGATTAGGTTAAAAAAAGGTAACACCAGCTGCTTCTGTTCTGAAGATACAAACCTTGAAGGTGTACTGACAGTCAAAGCGGAGGGTCTCCTCCGCCGCTGTGATGTTACCATTATACATGACTTTACATGGCTTGGTGCTGCCTTTAGGGACCTTAAACAGACGATATGTGGCAGAGACAAACTTGAAGTCACCTGTAATGCACAAATTATAGCACAACATGAAGTTATTGAATACAAAATAGATTCAAAACAGATATTTAGTTTTTTTTGTAAAACGTATAATTTTTTTATTGCAATCTGCCTTGACAAGAAGAAGCCTCACACCTAGAATGTCCTTGTTGTCGACAGTGATGATGCTGGCTTGAACAAGCCTCGGGGGGCTGAATCCTACTTCCTTGGCCAACTGTAGCAGATCTTTGAACCACAGCGCGCCACCTAAACACTCACCTGTCACCAGAGAACGACACTGAGGCACGTGTCTGCAGCTTTTGATCAGCAGTAGAACACTTCTCATACGCACCCCACAGGACTTTGTGGTTTTTGATCTCCTCCGTTAGTCTTTCATTGCTGTAGACATCACTGAAGTATAACTCGCCACCTTCCTAAGCAGCAGTAGAGTGTACAGTACAGGGTTAACATTCTTTCTTGGCTTGGACGAGGGTTTCATCGTTTCTGAATTTTCTCTTTTAGAAATGTTCAATGGATATGATGCATGATTATGTAAACCCCACAACATAATCACTGTGAAAACTTCACAAATTCAGTTGCATTTCAGTTGAAAGAACTGAAAATATTTTATAGTAAAACATTTTTATAAAGCTTACATTTACAATCAGCTAGTACTGTTGTAAATCATATAATGTATAAGAAAAAATGTTGTCTAATTACTTTAGTATCTATCAGTTATATACTGACACTATAGTAGGTAGTATCAAACATCTGGATCAATCAGCACTACTTTACAGAGAAGCTTTAGCGTTTAGCTTCTTGTGTCATCGGTGTGTGTAGCTATTCCTTTTCCTCAAGTCCTACAGTGATACTGATAGCTGAAAAAACGTTGTTTATTTTAATGGTGGTGCTATGGATATAGGACACACTCTAAAATTCTAGCCGGTGTTCTGATAAGACACGCACACTTCTGGAATTCATACAACTACTGCATGTGTGTAACAAGGAAAATGGAAATGTAATTGTGCCTCCCTGAGCGTGCACCCATTCGGAAGGAATCTTTCACGTGAGTACAATCATTAGCCATTGAATCCCTGGGACACCGCTGCGGTAAAGATTGGTTGGGCTCTGCAGCTATCAGCCAATCAGTTAAAAATCTGTATTTATTTAGTGCTTTGCTATACCTGGATTTATACCCAAAGCGCTCTAAATTATACATCACATTCACCCATTCACACACTGAAGGTGGAAGCTGCAATGCAAGGCGCTAACCACGACCCATCAGGAGCAAGGGTGAAGTGTCTTGCTCAAAAACTGCGACTAGGATGGCGGAATCTGGAATCGAAGCTGGAACCCTCAAGTTGCTGGAATGGCCGCTCTACCATCTGCGCCACAATGCTGCACAAATATCAGCTGTGGTCAGATCCCACGATCAATTCATTTTAGGGGAACTTAATTTTTTAGGGGGAATTTTGCCTATCATTCGCAATCCCTATGACACAAGCACACATGTTTTTTTATGCATTCTTAACTTAGAAGTAAACGCTTGCAAAAGTCAGCATATGAGTCATTACGTCATTACATCTATTCCAGGTATAAAGCGCTCTAAAAACATCCACAAACATTCATCAACGTTTTGTATACACGCTGTATGTATGTAATGTAGTAACAGGTATGTCCATAATAACATGTAATAATTATGTAATTTGCTCATTTTAAGTATACGGCAGCGTATTAATTTCACAGACGCATCACAGTGTTCGCTATTTTCTTCGACAGTAACAATTGCTACCAATCATGGCATACTTCAAGAGCGACAACAACGACTAATTTGGGCCAAATGATGATCCAGAGCCTTATATTTTTGAGCCTGAATATACAGAGGATGAGCTAAAAGTTTTAGAAGCTGAGTGACAAGCAGATCCAGCAAGTAGCACTATTGCTAAATGCTAAACAAGAAATACAAACTACAGACATAAAAGAACTAACACTTGTACTTAGACTTCCTTTTATTGTCATTAAAATTTGAACTTTACAGTACAGATAAGAACGACATTTTGTTGCATTAGCTCGTTGTAGTGCAGGATAAAAGAGCAATAAGGTGCAGATATAAATAAATAGATTACTGTACAGATAAATATATTGCACTTTTGCATATGCATCCACGTTTACGGATGTATGTTATATTGTCTTTATATTCCAGCGAGTTAATCCGTTTTTGGGGGGAATTGAGGGTATTATTATGACATTGTACGTAAAAACAAAAAACAAAAAAAACAAGCGTCTTTTCTTGTCTTTCTCGCCATCTCCGGGTCTAAATTGAATGTCAAAGTTGAACAACTTCTACGTTTCTGGCCACAACCTTATACTATACTATACGAGAGCGGCATGAGTTATAATATAGAATTAATTTTTACCAACTCAAACATGCAGCAGCTCACCGGCTCAGTACGTCAATATACAGTAGCTGCATAAGCTAGTTAGCTAACTGTGATCACGGCGCCACTAAAAGTAGTTCCTCTGCGTTAGTGCTTATAATAACAATATAGCTAATACTTGGTCAGTGTTCAGGTCACGAGATGTAAATGGAGTATTGTTGGCGGTTTTTGGATGTTTTTAGAGGGCTTTATAGGTGCAATAGAGTACTCATATTAGCTGCATTGTTAGCCACCTTATACTTGCTGTATATTACAAATTCGAATGCATAAAAATAAACATGTGTTCTTGTCTTACATAGGGATTGTGAATGATAGGCAAAATTACCCCCAAAAAGTGCAGTTGCCCTTTAAAATGTAATTAATTCAATTAACATTTTATTAAAACCATTAATATACAGTCAAACCTACGTTAGCAGGTTTGACATCTATCCTGGCCACAAAATGTTCCCTAGCAGAGAAAAGTAGCTTTATAAACATTTCTTTAGTGGCCACTTGTTGTCTATAGCTGCCATCGATTTTGCATCCTGGAATAAATGTTTTACTCTGTATAGCCGCCACTAATATCAAAATGTGCTGCAATGATGCATGATGTTAATAGCTTGTGTCTTACCCCCTAAAGTGTGTTTGTGTTGCTGCTGTTCTACGAGTTAGCTGCATGCTACGTGGTCAGCCAACAATCACCAGCTGCCTGCAGAATGCAGCACAGCACCGCTCCGGCCAGACAGCATGAGTGACGACACCGACAGTAGAAGTGGAATAGGCGCACATTCGCTTGTCTTTTTTTCCTGACTGTTGTGGATTTAGCAAGGGTAAATAACCTATTATAAAACACAAAATGTTTTATTTTGAACATTTTGGCGGCATCTAGTCAAAATAGAATATTTGCGAATTTGCTGCTGAGAGCTCAGTAACAGTGGAGCTGCTGGAAGTGGACTAATGACTAGAGTGGAAATGTACGATTTCGCCGCAACGCAAGCGGACTTGGTGAAATGTATTGGAAAATTTGTATTATTAATTGTTTTACTCTTTTTAAGATGAACTTGCGAAACCTGTCCATAGTGGCCACTTTTGCTATTTCCCTTGAGTGGTCGCTATTGACAGGTTTGACTGTAGTGATATATCAGACTTACAATGGCATCAACATTGTAATCTTCACACATTTACATGGAAACAGGAAACGTCAATGTTTTTATTTTTTTATCACTAATGCGTGTTATAAGTAATACGCATGAGCGTGTACCGCTGCACAAAATGTAAGAAATTAAACATGCTACACATTTCTTATGATGACAAAAACTAAAAAACACAGTAGTACTTGCTCACACACAAACGCTGATTTTTGCGTCATGGCCAATTATGCAAATTACACAATAGTTCAGCTAAGAATGGGTCCCGGATGCGGTACTTCTTTTGGCACCGACCGAATCCGCCGGTCCTACTAGGCACCGATTTCCACGTACAATCTTACGCAGTGGCGGGCCGTGCGTTTCCCACCTAGGCCTTTAGTGATGTCCAACTTCAATGATTACCTCTCAAAATACCATCATTTATATCACTACGTGACCATTGCTGGAGAAATACTATACAGGAACACATTTACGCCCTACTGGGCATTGAACCACCTCAACAGTGTACAAAACGGGTTATTTTCTGGCACATTTAAAAATCAATAAACCCGCATCAGCAATTAAAACATATCTTATGTGGTACTGTCAAAATTAATATAGCAAAAAACATATTAAACGTTAAAAAATAAAGAAATAAAATATCTGAACTCACAATCTGTAGAACTCATTCGAGCTTCCGGGGTTGGCCGACATCGTCTCACAAAATGTAGTTTATCTTTAAATATCTATCTTGAAAATGGCCTGGCAAATATATGTGTTGTCTTGTCTAATCATAAAAGATGCAGACAAGGCGTGTTGGCTGAGTTGTTAAAGTTTACTCCATAGCGTGCTCATCAAAAACATCCCGCTGCCGACATGGCTAAACGGGGCTACAGCACATGCTCTTCAGTACTGTGGCATGCTGGGTAATGGAGTTCTTATGTTACCTAGCTCATAACATCACAATATATATCTGCCTTAGGCCATCTAGAAGGCCTTACTGACAAGAACTCG